>NC_141010.1:2113242-2304919 GCF_052327205.1 Somniosus microcephalus
GGGTTGGGCGGGGTAAAGACAATGGGGAGCGGGGGTTGGGCGGGGTAAAGACCCTGGGAGCGGGGGTTGGGCGGGGTAAAGACACTGGGGAGCGGGGTTGGGCGGGGTAAAGACACTGGGGAGCGGGGTTGGGCGGGGTAAAGACACTGGGGAGCGGGGGTTGGGCGGGGTAAAGACACTGGGAGCGGGGTTGGGCGGGGTAAAGACACTGGGGAGCGGGGGTTGGGCGGGGTAAAGACACTGGGGAGCGGGGGTTGGGCGGGGTAAAGACACTGGGAGCGGGGGTTGGGCGGGTAAAGACACTGGGAGCGGGGGTTGGGCGGGGTAAAGACACTGGGGAGCGGGGGTTGGGCGGGGTAAAGACACTGGGGAGCGGGGGGGGGGGTGGGGTTGGGCGGGGTAAAGACACTGGGGAGCGGGGGTTGGGCGGGGTAAAGACACTGGGGAGCGGGGGTTGGGCGGGGTAAAGAGATTGGGGAGCGGGGTTGGGCGGGGGTAAAGACACTGGGGAGCGGGGGTTGGGCGGGGTAAAGACACTGGGGAGCGGGGGTTGGGTGGGGTAAAGACACTGGGGAGCGGGGGTTGGGCGGGGTAAAGACACTGGGGAGCGGGGGTTGGGCGGGGTAAAGACACTGGGGAGCGAGGGTTGGGCGGGGTAAAGACACTGGGGAGCGGGGTTGGGCGGGGTAAAGACATTGGGGAGCGGGGGATGGGCGGGGTAAAGACACTGGGGAGCGGGGGTTAGGCGGGGTAAAGAGATTGGGAGCGGGGGTTGGGCGGGGTAAAGACACTGGGGAGCGGGGGTTGGGCGGGGTAAAGACACTGGGGAGCGGGGGTTGGGCGGGGTAAAGACACTGGGGAGCGGGGGTTGGGCGGGGTAAAGACACTGGGAGCGAGGGTTGGGCGGGGTAAAGACACTGGGGAGCGGGGGTTGGGCGGGGTAAAGACATTGGGGAGCGGGGTTGGGCGGGGTAAAGACACTGGGGAGCGGGGGTTGGGCGGGGTAAAGAGATTGGGGAGCGGGGGTTGGGCGGGGTAAAGACACTGGGGAGCGGGGGTTGGGCGGGGTAAAGACACTGGGGAGCGGGGGGTTGGGCGGGGTAAAGACACTGGGGAGCGGGGGTTGGGCGGGGTAAAGACACTGGGGAGCGGGGGTTGGGCGGGGTAAAGACACTGGGGAGCGGGGGTTGGGCGGGGTAAAGACACTGGGGAGCGGGGGTTGGGCGGGGTAAAGACACTGGGGGAGCGGGGGTTGGGCGGGGTAAAGACATTGGGGAGCGAGGGTTGGGCGGGGTAAAGACATTGGGGAGCGGGGTTTGGGCGGGGTAAAGACACTGGGGAGCGGGGTTGGGCGGGGTAAAGACACTGGGGAGCGGGGGTTGGGCGGGGTAAAGACACTGGGGAGCGGGGGTTGGGCGGGGTAAAGACACTGGGGAGCGGGGGTTGGGCGGGGTAAAGACACGGGAGCGTGGGTTGGGCGGGGTAAAGACACTGGGGAGCGGGGGTTGGGCGGGGTAAAGACATTGGGGAGCGGGGGTTGGGCGGGGTAAAGACACTGGGGAGCGGGGGTTGGGCGGGGTAAAGACATTGGGGAGCGGGGGTTGGGCGGGGTAAAGACACTGGGGAGCGGGGGTTGGGCGGGGTAAAGACACTGGGGAGCGGGGGTTGGGCGGGGTAAAGACATTGGGGAGCGGGGGTTGGGCGGGGTAAAGACACTGGGGAGCGGGGGTTGGGCGGGGTAAAGACACTGGGGAGCGAGGGTTGGGCGGGGTAAAGACATTGGGGAGCGGGGGTTGGGCAGGGTAAAGACATTGGGGAGCGGGGGTTGGGCGGGGTAAAGACACTGGGGAGCGGGGGTTGGGCGGGGTAAAGACACTGGGGAGCGGGGGTTGGGCGGGGTAAAGACACTGGGGAGCGGGGGTTGGGCGGGGTAAAGACACTGGGGAGCGGGGGTTGGGCGGGGTAAAGACACTGGGGAGCGAGGGTTGGGCGGGGTAAAGACACTGGGGAGCGGGGTTGGGCGGGGTAAAGACATTGGGGAGCGGGGGTTGGGCGGGGTAAAGACATTGGGGAGCGGGGGTTGGGCGGGGTAAAGACACTGGGGAGCGGGGGTTGGGCGGGGTAAAGACACTGGGGAGCGGGGGTTGGGCGGGGTAAAGACACTGGGGAGCGGGGGTTGGGCGGGGTAAAGACACTGGGGAGCGGGGGTTGGGCGGGGTAAAGACACTGGGGAGCGAGGGTTGGGCGGGGTAAAGACACTGGGGAGCGGGGGTTGGGCGGGGTAAAGACACTGGGGAGCGGGGGTTGGGCGGGGTAAAGACACTGGGGAGCGAGGGTTGGGCGGGGTAAAGACACTGGGGAGCGAGGGTTGGGCGGGGTAAAGACACTGGGGAGCGGGGGTTGGGCGGGGTAAAGACACTGGGGAGCGAGGGTTGGGCGGGGTAAAGACACTGGGGAGCGGGGGTTGGGCGGGGTAAAGACACTGGGGAGCGGGGGTTGTGCGGGGTAAAGACACTGGGGAGCGGGGGTTGGGCGGGGGTAAGGACACTGGGGAGCGGGGGTTGGGCGGGGTAAAGACACTGGGGAGCGGGGGTTGGGCGGGGTAAAGACACTGGGGAGCGGGGGTTGGGCGGGGTAAAGACACTGGGGAGCGGGGGTTGGGCGGGGTAAAGACATTGGGGAGCGGGGGTTGGGCGGGGTAAAGACAATGGGGAGCGGGGTTGGGCGGGGTAAAGACCCTGGGGAGCGGGGGTTGGGCGGGGTAAAGACACTGGGGAGCGGGGGTTGGGCGGGGTAAAGACACTGGGGAGCGGGGGTTGGGCGGGGTAAAGACACTGGGGAGCGGGGGTTGGGCGGGGTAAAGACACTGGGGAGCGAGGGTTGGGCGGGGTAAAGACACTGGGGAGCGGGGGTTGGGCGGGGTAAAGACACTGGGGAGCGGGGGTTGGGCGGGGTAAAGACACTGGGGAGCGGGGGTTGGGCGGGGTAAAGACACTGGGGAGCGGGGGTTGGGCGGGGTAAAGACACTGGGGAGCGGGGGTTGGGCGGGGTAAAGACACTGGGGAGCGGGGGTTGGGCGGGGTAAAGACACTGGGGAGCGGGGGTTGGGCGGGGTAAAGACACTGGGGAGCGGGGGTTGGGCGGGGTAAAGACACTGGGGAGCGGGGGTTGGGCGGGGTAAAGACACTGGGGAGCGGGGGTTGGGCGGGGTAAAGACACTGGGGAGCGGGGGTTGGGCGGGGTAAAGACACTGGGGAGCGGGGGTTGGGCGGGGTAAAGACACTGGGGAGCGGGGGTTGGGCGGGGTAAAGACATTGGGGAGCGGGGGTTGGGCGGGGTAAAGACAATGGGGAGCGGGGGTTGGGCGGGGTAAAGACACTGGGGAGCGGGTGTTGGGCGGGGTAAAGACACTGGGGAGCGAGGGTTGGGCGGGGTAAAGACACTGGGGAGCGGGGGTTGGGCGGGGTAAAGACACTGGGGAGCGGGGGTTGGGCGGGGTAAAGACACTGGGGAGCGGGGGTTGGGCGGGGTAAAGACACTGGGGAGCGGGGGTTGGGCGGGGTAAAGACATTGGGGAGCGGGGGTTGGGCGGGGTAAAGACACTGGGGAGCGAGGGTTGGGCGGGGTAAAGACACTGGGGAGCGGGGGTTGGGCGGGGTAAAGACACTGGGGAGCGAGGGTTGGGCGGGGTAAAGACACTGGGGAGCGAGGGTTGGGCGGGGTAAAGACACTGGGGAGCGGGGGTTGGGCGGGGTAAAGACACTGGGGAGCGGGGGTTGGGCGGGGTAAAGACACTGGGGAGCGGGGGTTGGGCGGGGTAAAGACACTGGGGAGCGGGGGTTGGGCGGGGTAAAGACACTGGGGAGCGGGGGTTGGGCGGGGTAAAGACACTGGGGAGCGAGGGTTGGGCGGGGTAAAGACACTGGGGAGCGGGGGTTGGGCGGGGTAAAGACACTGGGGAGCGGGGGTTGGGCGGGGTAAAGACACTGGGGAGCGGGGGTTGGGCGGGGTAAAGACACTGGGGAGCGGGGGTTGGGCGGGGTAAAGACACTGGGGAGCGGGGGTTGGGCGGGGTAAAGACACTGGGGAGCGAGTGTTGGGCGGGGTAAAGACACTGGGGAGCGGGGGTTGGGCGGGGTAAAGTCACTGGGGAGCGAGGGTTGGGCGGGGGCGATTCATGTTGCCAGGTGAAAACTCTGCTCCCCCTCCTTCGGTGCTCTCTCTGAAATCACCGGTGTTATCTCTGTCGCCATGGGAACCCAGGCCCACAGTTTGGTGGGGGTGTTGTACAATGATATCGCTGTTTGCAAGCCAGTTTTCGAGGAGTGCGGGTCTGGTGGTGTCAGTGATCCACCTCAGCCGACAGACCTTGGCACAAATCTCCCCTTTCCAGCACATTCCTAAGATACTCGACAGGCCTCTGTGATCAGAGCCGAGCTGTTACTGAGCTGAAGACCCCGGACGCAGACACTGCAAGCAGGGTGAACGGACTGTGATCAGGAGCCAGCACCCAGCGATTCCCCCTCACCCAGCGTACTGAGGTCAGTTGTGTGCTGGCTGACATCTACTAACTCAGCAGAGATCAAACATCAAATCTGCACGCTCCCCGGGGCTCAGTCCCACGCCGGGCGGTGCTCCCCGGGGCTCAGTCCCACACCAGGCGGTGCTCCCCGGGGCTCAGTCCCACACCAGGCGGTGCTCCCCGGGGCTCAGTCCCACACCGGGCGGTGCTCCCCGGGGCTCAGTCCCACACCGGGCGGTGCTCCCCGGGGCTCAGTCCCACGCCGGGCGGTGCTCCCCGGGGCTCAGTCCCACGCCGGGCGGTGCTCCCCGGGGCTCAGTCCCACGCCGGGCGGTGCTCCCCGGGGCTCAGTCCCACACCGGGCGGTGCTCCCCGGGGCTCAGTCCCACGCCGGGCGGTGCTCCCCGGGGCTCAGTCCCACGCCGGGCGGTGCTCCCCGGGGCTCAGTCCCACACCGGGCGGTGCTCCCCGGGGCTCAGTCCCACACCGGGCGGTGCTCCCCGAGGCCCAGTCCCACACCGGGCGGTGCTCCCCGGGGCTCAGTCCCACACCGGGCGGTGCTCCCCGGGGCTCAGTCCCACACCGGGCGGTGCTCCCCGGGGCTCAGTCCCACACCGGGCGGTGCTCCCCGGGGCTCAGTCCCACACCGGGCGGTGCTCCCCGGGTCTCAGTCCCACACCGGGCGGTGCTCCCCGGGTCTCAGTCCCACACCGGGCGGTGCCCCCCGGGGCTCAGTCCCACACCGGGCGGTGCTCCCCGGGGCTCAGTCCCACACCGGGCGGTGCTCCCCGGGGCTCAATCCCACACCGGGCGGTGCTCCCCGGGGCTCAGTCCCACACCGGGCGGTGCTCCCCGGGGCTCAGTCCCACACCGGGCGGTGCTCCCCGGGTCGCAGTCCCACACCGGGCGGTGCTCCCCGGGGCTCAGTCCCACACCGGGCGGTGCTCCCCGGGGCTCAGTCGCTCCCCGGGGCTCAGTCCCACACCAGGCGGTGCTCCCCGGGGCTCAGTCCCACACCAGGCGGTGCTCCCCGGGGCTCAGTCCCACACCGGGCGGTGCTCCCCGGGGCTCAGTCCCACACCGGGCGGTGCTCCCCGGGGCTCAGTCCCACACCGGGCGGTGCTCCCCGGGGCTCAGTCCCACACCGGGCGGTGCCCCCCGGGGCTCAGTCCCACACCAGGCGCTGCTCCCCTGCTCTGAACGCAGTGTGTAACACACTGGGATCGATTATCTCGGAGATACCCATACCCGAGCAGGACTCGGTTTGCTCGCCATGGATCCGGAGCTGCTTTAATCTCGGGCCGGGCAATGTCACCGGCACCTGTTGGCTTTCGATTGATGGTCACAGGTGAGTGCAGCTGTTACCGACTCTCCCAGCTCTGTAAAAAATCAAGCGTTTCCAGGCGGAGTGGAATTTCCCTTCATATTGCATTCACCCCATATATCCCACACCCACCCGTGTATGTGTAGAGCGAGCAGGGGGGGTCAGTCCCCCAAATATGTGGCTGTGAGGGGCTCCAAGTGGTGGAGGTAGGTGTCATCCTGCTGCATGATCTCCTGAACATTTGTATTAAACTAGTGAGAACTTCAGCATCTTCATGTTTAATTACAATGGTGGATATTTAATGTGTCAAATCAACCATTTCATATCCAGAGACTGCCTGCTGAATAAACAGTGACTATGTACAGTTACACAGTGAGTGACCCTTACCCTGAATAAACAGTGACTCTGTACAGTTACACAGTGAGTGACCCTTACCCTGAATAAACAGTGACTGTACAGTTACAGTGAGTGACCCTTACCCTGAATAAACAGTGACTCTGTACAGTTACACAGTGAGTGACCCTTACCCTGAACAAACAGTGACTCTACAGTTACACAGTGAGTGACCCTTACCCTGAATAAACAGTGACTCTGTACAGTTATGGTGTGGAGATGCCGGTGTTGGACTGGGGTGGACAAATGTAAGAAATCACACAACACCAGGTTAGAGTCCAACAGCTTTATTTGAAATCACAAGCTTTCGAACACAGGTAATCTTTCCTGACTGACCTGTTTGGATACCATTTACACCTTTGATTGCTGTGATTATCTCTCTGCCGAGGTGTGATAAATGGCAGTTAGAAAGATTACCTGTAAACATCTGACATTATTCTCTGACTATATAAGCTGTGTTTTTATGCATCTCTCCACTTCACCTGACGAAGGAGCAGCGCTCCGAAAGCTTGTGATTTCAAATAAAGCTGTTGGACTATAACCTGGTGTTGTGTGATTTCTTACATCTGTACAGTTACAGTGAGTGACCCTTACCCTGAATAAACAGTGAATATGTACAGTTACAGTGAGTGACCCTTTGAATAAACAGTGACTCTGTACAGTTAGTGAGTGACCCTTACCCTGAATAAACAGTGACTCTGTACAGTTACACAGTGAGTGACCCTTACCCTGAATAAACAGTGACTCTGTACAGTTACACAGTGAGTGACCCTTACCCTGAATACACAGTGACTCTGTACAGTTACACCGTGAGTGACTCTTACCCTGAATAAACAGTGACTCTGTACAGTTACACAGTGAGTGACCCTGACCCTGAATAAACAGTGACTCTGTACAGTTACAGTGAGTGACCCTTACCCTGAATAAACAGTGACTCTGTACAGTTACAGTGAGTGACCCTTACCCTGAATAAACAGTGACTCTGTACTGTTACACAGTGAGTGACCCTTACCCTGAATAAAGAGCGACTCTGTACAGTTACAGTGAGTGACCCTTACCCTGAATAAACAGTGATTCTGTACAGTTACACAGTGAGTGACCCTTACCCTGAATAAACAGTGACTCTGGACAGTTACATTAGTGACCCTTACCCTGAATAAACAGTGACTCTGTACAGTTACAGTGAGTGACCCTTACCCTGAATAAACAGTGACTCTGTACAGTTAGTGAGTGACCCTTACCCTGAATAAACAGTGACTCTGTACAGTTACACAGTGAGTGACCCTTACCCTGAATAAACAGTGACTCTGTACAGTTACAGTGAGTGACCCTTACCCTGAATAAACAGTGACTCTGTACAGTTACACAGTGAGTGACCCTTACCCTGAATAAACAGTGACTCTGTACAGTTACACAGTGAGTGACGCTTACCCTGAATAAACAGTGACTCTGTACAGTTACAGTGAGTGACCCTTACCCTGAATAAACAGTGACTCTGTACAGTTAGTGAGTGAACCTTACCCTGAATAAACAGTGACTCTGTACAGTTACAGTGAGTGACCCTTACCCTGAATAAACAGTGACTCTGTACAGTTACAGTGAGTGACCCTTACCCAGAATAAACAGTGACTCTGTACAGTTTCACAGTGAGTGACCCTTACCCTGAATAAACAGTGACTCTGTACAGTTACACAGCGAGTGACCCTTACCCTGAAGAAACAGTGACTCTGGACCGTTACACAGTGAGTGACCCTTACCCTGAATAAACAGTGACTCTGGACCGTTACACAGTGAGTGACCCTTACCCTGAATAAACAGTGACTCTGTACAGTTAGTGAGTGAACCTTACCCTGAATAAACAGTGACTCTGTACAGTTACACAGTGAGTGACCCTTACCCTGAATAAACAGTGACTCTGTACAGTTACACAGTGAGTGACCCTTACCCTGAATAAACAGTGACTCTGTACAGTTACACAGTGAGTGACCCTTACCCTGAATAAACAGTGACTCTGTACAGTTACACAGCGAGTGACCCTTACCCTGAATAAACAGTGACTCTGTACATTTACACCGTGAGTGACTCTTACCCTGAATAAACAGTGACTCTGTACAGTTACACCGTGAGTGACCCTTACCCTGAATAAACAGTGACTCTGTACAGTTACACAGTGAGTGACCCTTACCCTGAATAAACAGTGACTCTGTACAGTTACAGTGAGTGACCCTTACCCTGAATAAACAGTGACTCTGTACAGTTACACAGTGAGTGACCCTTACCCTGAATAAACAGTGACTCTGTACAGTTACACAGTGAGTGACCCTTACCCTGAATAAACAGTGACTCTGTACAGTTACACAGTGAGTGACCCTTACCCTGAATAAACAGTGACTCTGTACAGTTACACAGCGAGTGACCCTTACCCTGAATAAACAGTGACTCTGTACATTTACACCGTGAGTGACTCTTACCCTGAATAAACAGTGACTCTGTACAGTTACACCGTGAGTGACTCTTACCCTGAATAAACAGTGACTCTGTACAGTTACAGTGAGTGGCCCTTACCCTGAATAAACAGTGACTCTGTACAGTTACAGTGAGTGACCCTTACCCTGAATAAACAGTGACTCTGTACAGTTACAGTGAGTGACCCTTACCCTGAATAAACAGTGACTCTGTACAGTTACACAGTGAGTGACCCTTACCCTGAATAAACAGTGACTCTGTACAGTTACACCGTGAGTGACCCTTACCCTGAATAAACAGTGACTCTGTACAGTTACACAGTGAGTGACTCTTACCCTGAATAAACAGTGACTCTGTACAGTTACACAGCGAGTGACCCTGACCCTGAATAAACAGTGACTCTGTACAGTTACACAGCGAGTGACCCTTACCCTGAATAAACAGTGACTCTGTACAGTTACAGTGAGTGACCCTTGCCCTGAATAAACAGTGACTCTGTACAGTTACACAGTGAGTGACCCTTACCCTGAATAAACAGTGACTCTGTACAGTTACACAGTGAGTGACCCTTACCCTGAATAAACAGTGACTCTGTAGTTACACAGTGAGTGACCCTTACCCTGAATAAACAGTGACTCTGTACAGTTACACCGTGAGTGACTCTTACCCTGAATAAACAGTGACTCTGTACAGTTACACCGTGAGTGACTCTTACCCTGAATAAACAGTGACTCTGTACAGTTACAGTGAGTGACCCTTACCCTGAATAAACAGAGACTCTGTACAGTTACACCGTGAGTGACCCTTACCCTGAATAAACAGTGACTCTGTACAGTTACACAGTGAGTGACCCTTACCCTGAATAAACAGTGACTCTGTACAGTTACACAGTGAGTGACCCTTACCCTGAATAAACAGTGACTCTGTACAGTTACACCGTGAGTGACCCTTACCCTGAATAAACAGTGACTCTGTACAGTTACACAGTGAGTGACCCTTACCCTGAATAAACAGTGACTCTGTACAGTTACACAGTGAGCGGCCAAGTGGAAAAAGTGCTAGTAGGTGAGCACTTTGGTGATAGTGACCATAATATGGTAAGATTTAAGGTGGCCATGGAAAAGGACAGGGATGGGCCGGAAATAAAGGTTCTAAATTGGGGGAAGGCCGATTTTAATAGGATAAGGCAGGATCTGGCCAAAATGGACTGGGATCCGCTACTTGTAGGAAAATCCGCATCGGAGCAATGGGAGGCTTTCAGAAGGGAGATTGAGATCATACAATGGCAACATGTTCCCGTAAAGGTCAAGGGTGGTTCCAAAAACCACAGGGAACCTTGGATGTCAGGGGATATACGGGAATGGATTAGGAAAAAAAGGAGGGCTTTTGGTAGATACAAAAGGCTAAAGACGGAGGAAGCCCTAGAGGAGTACAAAAAGTGCAGGGGGATACTTAAAAAAGAAATTAGGAGATCAAGGAGGGGCCATGAAATAACACTGGCAAGCAAAATAAAGGAAAATCCGAAGATGTTTTATAAGTATATTAAGGGTAAGAGGATAACTAGGGAAAAAATAGGGCCCATTAGGGACAAAAGTGGCAATCTGTGTGTGGAGCCGGAAGATGTAGGAGGGGTTCTGAATGAATTTTTTGCGTCTGTTTTCACTATGGAGAAGGACGATGTAGACATAGAAATAGGGCGGGGGGACTGTGATATGCTCGAACATATTAACATCGAGCGGGGGGAGGTATTGGCGGTTTTAGCTGGCCTAAAAATGGATAAATCCCCAGGCCCGGATGAAATGTATCCCAGGCTGCTGTGTGAGGCAAAGGAGGAGATTGCGGGGGCTCTAACACATATATTCAGGACCTCTCTGGCCACAGGGGATGTGCCAGAGGACTGGAGAACCGCTAATGTAGTACCATTATTCAAGAAGGGTAGTAGGGAAAAACCGGGGAACTACAGGCCAGTGAGCCTAACATCAGTGGTAGGAAAATTATTGGAAAAAATCCTGAGGGACAAAATTTGTCTCCACTTGGAGAGGCAAGGATTAATCAGGGATAGTCAACATGGCTTTGTCAAGGGAAGATCATGTCTGACTAATTTGATTGAATTTTTTGAGGGGGTGACTAGGTGTGTGGATGAGGGTAACGCAGTGGATGTGGTATACATGGATTTCAGTAAGGCCTTCGATAAAGTCCCGCACAGGAGACTGGTCAAGAAGGTAAGAGCCCATGGAATCCAGGGTGCCTTGGCACATTGGATACAAAACTGGCTTAGTGGCAGAAGGCAGAGGGTGATGGTCGAAGGTTGTTTTTGTGACTGGAAGCCTGTGGCCAGTGGGGTACCACAGGGATCGGTGCTGGGTCCCTTGCTGTTTGTGGTCTACATTAATGACTTGGATATGAATGTAAAGGGTATGATCAGTAAGTTCGCGGATGATACAAAAATTGGTAGGGTGGTAAATAGCGAGGAGGGTAGCCTCAGTCTGCAGGACGATATAGATGGGTTGGTCAGATGGGCGGAACAGTGGCAAATGGAATTTAACCCGGAAAAGTGCGAGGTGATGCACTTTGGGGGGACTAACAAGGCAAAGGAATACACAATGAATGGAAAGACCCTAGGCAAGACGGAGGGTCAGAGGGATCTGGGTGTGCAAGTACACAGATCCCTGAAGGCGGCGGAACAGGTGGATAAGGTGGTAAAAAAGGCATATGGGATACTTGCCTTCATTAGCCGAGGCATTGAATATAAGAGCAAGGAGGTTATGATGGAGCTGTATAAAACACTGGTTAGGCCACAGCTGGAATATTGTGTGCAGTTCTGGTCGCCACACTACAGGAAGGATGTGATCGCGTTAGAGAGGGTGCAGAGGAGGTTCACCAGGATGTTACCAGGGCTGGAGCGCTTCAGCTATGAAGAGAGACTGGGCAGGTTGGGTTTGTTTTCCTTGGAGCTGAGGAGGCTGAGGGGGGACATGATTGAGGTGTACAAAATTATGAGGGGCATAGATAGGATGGATGCTGAGGAGCTTTTTCCCTTAGTAGAGGGGTCGATAACTAGGGGGCATAGATTCAAGGTAAAGGGCGGGAGGTTTAGAGGGGATTTGAGAAAGAACTTTTTCACCCAGAGGGTGGTTGGAGTCTGGAACTCTGCCTGAAAGGGTTGTGGAGGCAGAAACCCTCACAACATTTAAGAAGCATTTGGATGTGCACTTGAAATGCCATAGCATACAAGGCTACGGGCCAAATGCTGGAATATGGGATTAGATTAGACAGGGCTTGATGGCCGGCGCGGACGCGATGGGCCGAAGGGCCTCTATCCGTGCTGTATTACTCTATGACTCTATGACCCTTACCCAGAATAAACAGTGACTCTGTACAGTTACACAGTGAGTGACCCTTACCCTGAATAAACAGTGACTCTGTACAGTTACACCGTGAGTGACCCTTACCCTGAATAAACAGTGACTCTGTACAGTTACACAGTGAGTGACCCTTACCCTGAATAAACAGTGACTCTGTACAGTTACACCGTGAGTGACCCTTACCCTGAATAAACAGTGACTCTGTACAGTTACACAGTGAGTGACCCTTACCCTGAATAAACAGTGACTCTGTACAGTTACACAGTGAGTGACCCTTACCCTGAATAAACAGTGACTCTGTACAGTTACACAGTGAGTGACCCTTACCCTGAATAAACAGTGACTCTGTACAGTTACACAGTGAGTGACCCTTACCCTGAATAAACAATGACTCTGCACAGTTACACAGCGAGTGACCCTTACCCAGAGTAAACAGTGACTCTGTACAGTTTCACAGTGAGTGACCCTTACCCTGAATAGACAGTGACTCTGTACAGTTACAGTGAGTGACCCTTACCCTGAATAAACAGTGACTCTGTACAGTTTCACAGTGAGTGACCCTTACCCTGAATAAACAGTGACTCTGTACAGTTAGACAGTGAGTGACCCTTACCCTGAATAAACAGTGACTCTGTACAGTTACACAGTGAGTGACCCTTACCCTGAATAAACAGTGACTCTGTACAGTTACAGTGAGTGACCCTTACCCTGAATAAACAGTGACTCTGTACAGTTACACAGTGAATGACCCTTACCCTGAATAAACACTGACTCTGTACAGTTACACAGTGAGTGACCCTTACCCTGAATAAACAGTGACTCTGTACAGTTACACAGTGAGTGACCCTTACCCTGAATAAACAGTGACTCTGTACAGTTACACAGCGAGTGACCCTTACCCTGAATAAACAGTGACTCTGGACCGTTACACAGTGAGTGACCCTTACCCTGAATATACAGTTACACAGTAAGTGACCCTTACCCTGAATAAACAGTGACTCTGTACAGTTACACTGAGTGACCCTTACCCTGAATAAACAGTAACTCTGTACAGTTACAGTGAGTGACCCTTACCCTGAATAAACAGTGACTCTGTACAGTTACAGTGAGTGACCCTTACCCTGAATAAACAGTGACTCTGCACCGTTGCACAGTGAGTCAGCCTTCTCTTGCTGTAGTGGAATTTAGCATTCTGCTGTTTCTGCAGACTGGATGATATTTCTGTTGGTGTGTTTTGCTTCTTGTGGAAGTTGTGCAGTTCAGTGACTCACGTGTGTTGGTTTTAGACTCCTAATATTTACACCTCTGATGCCAGTTGTTGCGCAGGGCCGTGGGTGGAGAGCCCCCAGGAGATGGAGTGAGAACAGGGAGCCCAGATCTGAAAACTAAGTTAATGGATGAGAACTGGGGGAGTTAGTGCCCGGGGGTGGGGGGGGTGGTCGGATGGCAAGGGCCCCCAGGGAGGGGGGTGTCGGAAGGCGAGGGCCCTGGGGTGGGGGGGGGATGAAGAATCTTAAGGCGCGGGGGCCCGGGGCTCCATGGTGGGGGAGGAGTCTGAGGCAAGAGGCCCTGGGTTTGGGGGGGATGGGGTCAGAGGGTGCGGTGCCAGGTTCTGAGGTTGGGGCGTTACTGGGAACCAGTGAATGTTCCCAGGGAGCAGAGTTGATTTCTGGGACTGTCCATTATTTATTCAGGACGCTGTGTACCATCAGCAATAACTGAATTAGACGAACAGGAAGCCACAAGGGAAGCAGTTGGGGTTAAATTTGAGGTTGTGTCGCGGTTAATGTATAACATAATTGGCCGGGTTTCCTGGGAAGAGCAGAGGGCCGGGATTTCCAACTGGCACTTACTGTCAGCACAACATTCATCAACGTCTGGAGGAGCGCGCTATATCCTGGGTCGGGACACTGGCTCAACTCTTCCTGCACTGAGATGCTCATTCCCTTTCACTGGATCGTGAAACAATAGTTATTTATTGTTGGGTATAAATACCCCACACTTCTGCTCCTCCACCCACACCTGCCTCCCCTACTCGCCCTTCCTGTCACCCCCGCCCCCTCCTCACCATCTGCACACCCTCACTGTTGATCTGCTCATACCATCGCCATGCTCACCCAGCCCTGCCCTGCTCTCCCCCATTCCGGGGAGGGCCTGCACTGTCCTCGCGGGGTCACGGTGCGGAGCTGCCCCTGCCTGCGACAGCTGGTGTACTGGATTGAGCAGATGGGCTGTATTTATAGGACATGAGTGGGTGCCAGGTATCAGTGACAGCTCAGCGGAAGGAGACTCCGTGAGCCTTCCCCCTCACTCTATCCGTGTACAGGAAGTGGTAGCCCAGTTAGTCCATTAACAGCCCCATGTGCTGAGCGCTGCCTTCTGTCCCGGACTGACCTGCTGACTGAATCCGCCCCGGATATAGCAACAAGTTCTGGAAAGGAGCGAAGGATTGTCACTGCCTCGGGCTCTGCAGTCACTGTCCCCTCCGCAGGCTCCGCGATGTTTGGTCAGACTGTGGCTCCCTGGGCTGGTGCTGCCCCTCTGCCCGCACTGCTGCTGTGTGGAGTCCTCAGCTTAGCTCAGCTCTCCTTCCCTCAAGGTAAGTGAGCAGGCCCCACCCTCGCTGCTGCTCGAGTTCCAGATAAAAGGAAACCTTTTGTGGGAAACTGTTTGAGAGGCAACTTGTCGGCTGTGTGTAACGAGAGCTACAAATCCAAGGGGTCTCCGAGGGTCAAAACACGGCAATTAGAATCCACTTGGAAACGCATCTGATAGCAAGGGCTGTGTTACAGTGAGGGGTATGGGCTTTATCAGAGTGTTACAGTGTGGAGTATATCACTGTTCGTCTGGGGTATATTAGACACCATTACAGTTCACACCTGCCTTCTTTGTTTTTTTCAGTGTGTCCCGGGACAGACATGAAGCTGGAGCGGTCGTTCAGTTTAGAGAACCATTACTACACCCTGCGCAAACTGTACGAGAACTGCCGGGAGGTACAGGGCAACCTGGAGATCACTCACCTGACAGAGAACCTCGACCTCTCCTTCCTCCAGGTAACCATGGAATCTAGAGTGGGGGCAGTTTGCTCCTATGTGGAAAACTGATTTAACATTTCCCAAACCCCGGGTGCAGTACAGCAGTCCGTCTCCCTCTGGGAATTCCCTCTGTGCCCATTCCAGACCATGGATTTCATCCAGCTATTCGAACATGGACTAGCCTGACCCCATCACTGCCCAAGCATGCACTTTCCAGCCGCTGTCAATAGCCTGGCCCGAGCTGATTTATTTCCGGGGCACTGCGGCAATTTGTAGAACTTGTCCTGCGGACTAACTGAGAACAGCTAACTCAGCGCAGAATGGGCAGTGGAAGATGGTTCATTCCTGTAGGGCCCAGTCCCACACCGGGCGGTGCTCTCCTGCTCCCCGGGGCTCAGCCCCACACCGGGCGGTGCTCTCCCGCTCCCCGGGGCTCAGCCCCACACCGGGTGGTGCTCCCCGGGGCTCAGCCCCACACCGGGCGGTGCTCTCCCGCTCCCCGGGGCTCAGCCCCACACCGGGTGGTGCTCCCCGGGGCTCAGCCCCACACCGGGCGGTGCTCTCCCGCTCCCCGGGGCTCAGCCCCACACCGGGCGGTGCTCCCCGGGGCTCAGTCCCACACCAGGCGGTGCTCTCCCGCTCCCTGGGGCTCAATGTCACACCGGGCGGTGCTCTCCCGCTCCCTGGGGCCCAGCCCCACACCGGGCGGTGCTCCCCGGGGCCCAGCCCCACACCGGGCGGTGCTCCCCGGGGCCCAGCCCCACACCGGGCGGTGCTCCCCGGGGCCCAGCCCCACACCGGGCGGTGCTCCCCGGGGCCCAGCCCCACACCGGGCGGTGCTCCCCGGGGCCCAGTCCCACACCGGGTGGTGCTCTCCCGCTCCCCGGGGCTCAGCCCCACACCGGGCGGTGCTCCCCGGGGCTCAGCCCCACACCGGGCGGTGCTCCCCGGGGCCCAGCCCCACACCGGGCGGTGCTCCCCGGGGCCCAGTCCCACACCGGGCGGTGTGTTTAGTCCTTTCGTCAATAGTCCATCAAAGTGTCCAACACCAACCAACCAAATGCATGCGATTAGTGAAATGCCAGGGTCGAGGTGCGGTCCAGGCCCAGAATCAGCGGGAAGCTCTGGATCGTCTTCAGGAGCCTTGGCTGAGATGTGCGTCGAGCGAGGATGGGATCTGGAGCCTTCCTGCCCCCTCTCAGTGGCTGCCTGGCTAAGCTCACTGAATCGGCGGGCAGTCTGCATGTTGATGAACTCTCTACTTGTTCCATGTTCTGAGCCTGGGATTTATGGGTCTTGTTGATTTTTTTTTGCCTAGAATATTCAGGAGGTCCAAGGTTATGTTTTAATTGCGCACAATGAGGTAGATTACATCCCCCTGGAAAATCTCCGCATCATCCGAGGAAGCCAGTTGTACGAGGGCCGCTCTGCACTGGCCGTCCTGTCCAACTTTAACCCCGCTGGCGCTGGTCTCCGAGAGCTTCGGATGAGGAATCTGACAGGTCAGACTCTTTTCGCATTCCACCCTCTTGTTTCTCGGTCTCACCGGTTCTATAAACCAATCCCGTCTGTCCTGGTTCTTGGATTGATTCCGATTTGGGACCACTAACAGGAATGCTGACTGATAGCATTCCTGTACTTCCCAAATAACCCAACAGCAGATCCTGAACCCTCTGCTGTTTGCGCCAATTATGCTCAGGACCAACCTATCCCGGGAATTTCCTGAATTCTCCTTTACCCGCTGCAGCATGTTGGAGAAAATCCCAGATGGAACTTTGGGCTGTGATTTGGATCTGGATTTGTTTCCCTCAGTCGGGAATTCTGATTCCGATTCCACCTAGCTGTAGTTTATTTTCACAGGCGCTGCTTCACCTGCGATTAAAAATAAATCTGGAGTTGCTCTTCCGGCAGCCAGACTTGGACAAATCCAACTGGATCGTGCTGGCAGGAATTCCGAAATCCCAGAGTGTGTATTTGTTATGAAACCCAGGTGAAGCATCGAGAGCAGATTGCAAGGGACCAGCAAGGTGAAAGGAGGCAAAGATATCAGAAGCCGTGATTAGATTGTGCGAAACTTGGGTTCTGAAAGCCTGCAGATTGCAGGAGGAAGGAGAGGTGTGAGGGGTGCCACAGTTTTGCGATGTTGGGAGTGAGTGAGGTTGCGAGGGGTGTCTCGGGTACATTCTTATAACAGAGCTGAGCTGGATGGGGTCGGAGAATCAACGCATCAGTATTGTTCCCACCTCAAACCCACGCTCCCTCTGATTTCAGTGCTCAGAGGATGCAGAGAGGTGTGTGTAGGGCAGGGATTTGTAATGTACAAGGAGCTGAAGTTCCGAGAGTGTTGGCAGTGGGTGTGTAAGGTGATTCAGATGCTCTTATCACTGAGGTTTATAGTGCTCGCGGTCAGATTATGCAGGGTCTGTACAACGACTGATTTTGCTGAGTGTAGTGACTGGTGTTTGACGTGTCCTCGCGGTTCAATCCTGCCCTTGCATTGTGCTGAACATTCCGGCACCCAGCGAGCGGGAGGGCTGTGGAACCATTAATAATGTAAACGTGTGTTTAACAGAAATCCTGATTGGGAATATTCGGATCAGCGATAACCCCCGGCTCTGTTACCAAGAGACAATCCAATGGGACGACATTCAGGACAAGAACAACAGGTTTCCTTTGGTGGGGCAAGTGGACACGTACCGGACAGTGCAGTGTGAGTACATCCTTGGTGAATGGGGAGGGAGTTAACACCTCGCCAGCACGGCCGGGTGGTGTTGGGCTGTTACTGAGGGGTATGGGCGCTGTGTCTATCATGCTGTTTTAATGCTGTCTCTCTCTCCCCTCAGGTGGTAGCTGCACCTGTGAGTCAGGATCGTGCTGGGGCTCAGGCCTCGAGTATTGCCAGACACGTGAGTGATCACCCAATGATTGATTTATATCAACCCACCATCTGTGTACAAACCACGCCAGTCCTATCTGTTCTAATTCTAGCGAATTTTTGTAAATGTGCATCATTGGGCTTAGTCGCAGCATCAGAGACACCGACTTCAATAGTTTGGCTGCTTCATATAGGAGGGACAGTGAGGGCTGCTGCACCAGGGCAGTGTACAGCAGGGCAGTGGGGTACATTCTGTGCCAGTGATTCCCTGAGTGCTCCCACTCCGAGCTTCCCTGCCTGAAGGGAAGGACAGCGAGAGTGCAAGTGACCTCATGCCGACCTTCTCCCAGAGGTTATTAACCCTGAGCTCCTGGGTGGAGAATGACGTTCATCCCAGGTTCCAGCCGTGAGGTCTTTGGTTTGCACACCTTGGTTTGCAAAGTTTATTTTGAATATGATGTTTGTACGCTTTAGCACACTTTGTGCCCTTGAACACTTTATTTTGTTGTGTTTCAGTGACTCGGACGATCTGTGCCCACGAGTGCCTGACTCGCTGTAAAGGACAACACCCGACCGATTGCTGCCACAGCCAGTGTGCTGCGGGCTGCACCGGCCCCAAGGACACCGACTGTCTGGTACGTACACACCCAGAGACCACGCTGTACACAGTGGATAGATTTCGTCAGAAGTCCAGACTCATTCAGAGGAGAGTTGTGTTGTTTACGTATCTTCACACTCTTCCCTGGGAAGCAGTGGAAGGATCCACGGGCTGATTAACAGTCTGACAGGCCGCGACGTGAACGCTCCTTCCGTGGGCCGTGACCATCTTTCTCCCAGCCTTAGTCCTGTACGGCGGGAGGGGTTTACGGGCTCGCAGAACCCACACGATGAGGGGGGTGGGGGGGACGCCAGGATCCCGCTGGATGTCAATCCAGAATTCAGAGCCGGAGCTCCGGGGCCGCCCGGGAGCTCCCGCCTGGCCGGGGCCGCCCGGGAGCTCCCGCCTGGCCGGGGCCGCCCGGGAGCTCCCGCCTGGCCGGGGCCGCCCGGGAGCTCCCGCCTGGCCGGGGCCGCCCGGGAGCTCCCGCCTGGCCGGGGCCGCCCGGGAGCTCCCGCCTGGCCGGGGCCGCCCGGGAGCTCCCGCCTGGCCGGGGCCACCCGGGAGCTCCAGGCGGCCCGGGGCCGCCCGGAGCGGGGTTTGAACTCTGGACTATCTGACCCAGAGGCGAGATTGGAAAGTCTGAGCCACAGGCTCACCTCGGAGAGGTGGATGAGGTAAAGAAATGAGTGGAATTTTCTAGATACCTCCAGCCTCTTTGACCCTGCGACCCTGCCCTGGGTGTTTTGGGCAACGCCGTATCCCTGGTTAAGGTCCTCTTGTTGTGTGTCCAATGTTCCTCTGCCTTCGCTTCCAGGCCTGTCACCATTTCAGCAATGCTGGAACGTGTCGTGGGGACTGTCCACCGCTCAACGTCTACAATGCTCAAGCCTATCAGATGGAGCCCAATCCCGAGGGAACGTACATCTTTGGAGCCAGCTGTGTCAAAAAGTGTCCGTGTAAGAGCCTGCTGTTACTCTCTGGGAATTTCCATGTTTTTAATTCCTTCTTTATTCCTCTGTAAATTTATCTTTAACCCTGTTGTAATATATCTTCTCTCCCCCCTCCCTCTCTCTCTTCCCACCTTTCTCCTCCTCCCATGTTAAATTTCACAGATAATTATTTAGCCACTAACGTGGGCTCGTGCACTCTGAACTGTCCAAACGGCACCAAGGAAGTGATCGAGAGGGACCAGCAGAAATGTGAGAAGTGCAGTGCCCCATGTCCCAAAGGTCAGTGCCGATTCGGGAGAGGGCTGGGGCAGTGGCCCCTGCAGAGGGTTGCTGGGGACTCTGAGGGATGTGGGGGGCGGCTGTCCTAAAGATTCATCAAAGAGAACGTCCCGCTGAGCAAGGGGGATTGCTGGGGACCCGTGATTCCCCCCCGGGGGCAGTGACTGGATAAAATGGGCCCAGTTTTAGTGCCTGTCCAGTTTGACTGGCGAGGATGGGCACAGGTTCGTGCACACTGCTTGTTCCTGATCCGAGGTGTGACGGGGGCTGGATTCTACCCTGCAGGCAGAGAGCAGAGTCAGACTGGGGCTGGGCGCCTCCATCTCCCTGGTGACTTAGTCGAGAGGCTCTGGGAAGGGAGAAAGAAAACCTGATTTCTGTTCAGTTTCCCCCATTGGCCGGTTCTGTATGGGAACCAGTCTCACCGGGCGTGTGAACACGGCCTCCGTCGACTCGATGAATTAAATTTTCTGCACACGGAAGCCGATATAATCTGTATGTTTGAGGTTGTTTGGTGCTGGCTGCCTCACCACGTGTGCCTCACTAACTGGTCTGTCTTGCAGTGTGTAACGGTTTGGGTGTGAACAGCCTGAAGGGTGTGCGGGCCGTGAACTCCAACAACATCGATTCCTTCGCCGGCTGCACCAAGATCTTCGGGAGCTTGGTGTTTCTGCCCGAGACCTTCACTGGGTGAGTACTGACCGCTGTCGGACCTGATCGCCTGCTCGAATTCCACTCCCCAACTCTGCGTGTCCACTCGCTCGCTCCAATAATGAGCTGCTCAGAATCGCACTCCGTCTCCAGGGTAGATTTTCCGAGACCTTGCACGGTTTGAGCTAACGTCAGCGTGCGTCAGAAAATCATGGCTTGCTGTGTTATTTTCCAGTGCACAAGGTATTGTGCCTTGTATGAGGGGCATCTGACAATCTAGCCTTTAGTCTCCTCCCAGCGTTGTGGCCTCACACAACTTAGACCCACAGTATCCTCTCAGGTGGGTGACCAGGTGCTGCAGTGAGTCAGACATCATCCTTCAGTTCTGGCTCCTGGCTTCAAGTCCAGCCGACACAGAGGTGACAAGGGTCTCTCTGGCTGTATGGGAACGATTCTAAGTCTACAACCCCATCTGACCACCAGCTCACCCCTGAGAGACGTGTCCAACACTGTCTGGTCCTAGATTCAGCACTCGCTGACTCCTTTACCGATCAGAAGGTAAGGAGTTTTGAGACTGTGACTAAGGGGCGTACAGGGTAAGTGAGGGAGCTCCACCTGTGATTTGCCAGCTTGAGGCTGGGTAATGCTGATTCTGTCAGTCCTTCTTGCGTACGTCCCACCACACGAGCACACCTCACTGAAGCATTGCGCCATGCAGTGTGCATCCAGTGAGGCCCCCAGGGTCCCACTCTGATCTCCGTACAGTGAAGACTCCTGGAATGCACCTGTTTGTGGCCGTAGGGTGAGGCTGCGATGCCCCTCACAGTCCAATATCCTGCTGACACCCACTATTAGACTGGCTTGTCAAAAATGGCACCTTGCAGGAAAGACGTGGGCAGAGGGGGAAACCACAGAGAGGGCAAGATGTGGAAGTTTAAATGTTGGTGCAATGGAGCTAGGCACTTTCCTAGTGGTCTGAGTATTTACTGTTTGCCCTTTCAGTGACCCAGCTACGAAGACCCGGCCCCTGGATCCAAGGAAGCTGCAGGTCTTCGCTCCTTTGACGGAGATCACTGGTACGGACTCTCCGCCTGGCTCTCGAGTCTCAGTCCGGTTGTTGTAACCAGCCCCATCTTTAACCGCGAGTTCTCACTCCTCTAGTCAAATGCAATAGGATCATTGAAGTTTGAACACAGAAGGAGGCCATTCAGCTCATCATCCCTGTGCTGGAGCTAACTCCGCACCAGAGCTATCTGCTCTCTAATCCCCTTTCCCTGCTCTGTCTCCAAACCCTTCAATATTTTGCCGAGAGTTTCTCTAATTCCCCCTGAAAGGCTGTTACTGATTCAGAGACGCAGCCCCGAATGCGTTCCATATTCTAATAACTCCCCTTTCATAGAATGATACAGCACCGAAGGAGGACATTCGACCCATCGTGCCTGTATTGGCCCTGTGAAAGAGCTATCAAATAGTCCCACTCTTTCCCCACGGCCCTGCAAATCTTTCCACTTCAAGTATTTCTCCAATTCCCTTATGAAAGTTACTATTGAATCTGCTTCCACCGCCCTTTCAGGCAGCGCGTTCCAGATCACAACAACTCGCTGTGTTAAAAAAAAAAGTTTCCTCATCTCGCCTCTGGTTCTTTTGCCAATCGCCTTAAATCTGCGTCCTCTGGTTAACGACCCTTCTGCCACTGGAAACAGTTTCTCTTCATGATTATCAAACCTCCTCTTAACCTTCTCTGCTCTAAGGAGAACAATCCCAGCTTCTCCAATCTCTCCATGTAACAGAAGTCCCTCATCCCTGGTACCATTCTAGTAAATCTCCTCTGCATCCTCTCCAAGGCCTTGACATCCTTCCTAAAGTGTGGTGCCCAGAACTGGCCACAATACTCCAGCTGGGGCCCCTCGTGCTAACCCCGAGTCCATCCCCTTGTTACCATTTCACCCACCAGTGGAAATGATCTTTCACTATTTACCTTCTCAAACCCCAGAATACTCCGATTAGATCTCCCCTAACTGTCTCTACCCCAGTGAATAAAACCCCTGGTACCAGCCCACCTGCAACCGTGCTTTTACAGATCTGTGTAGCTACCCCCGCCCCTCTCCTGGCCTTGTGCATGTGCACTGTCACTGACGTGCTTTAATCCAATTGTTCTGGCTTTGCAGGGTATTTATATATCGAGGCCTGGCCACAGAATTTCACTGACCTGCAAGTATTTGAGAATCTTGCTGTCATCCGAGGACGTGTGTTATACAGGTGAGATTCACTTGCACTAATCGCTGCACTTGCACTAATCACTACAGTAGCACTAATCACTGCATTTGCACTAATCACTACACTTGCACTAATCATTGCACTTGCACTGCTATACTTATTATTACTGCATTTACACTTACACTGGAGAAAGACAGTTGTAAATTCCCGTGTTTTAACAACTCAAGGAAGCAATCGAGACACAGTTTGTAAATTGGCTTTGATTTTTGTCTTTGCCTTTGTCTTTGTCTCTGTCTCTATCTCTGATTTTGATTCCCTCCCTCTCTGGTTACAGTGGTGCTTATGCATTGTTAGTGCAGAATCTCCAGATACAATTCCTCGGATTTCGGTCTCTGAAAGAAATTAGTAATGGGCTGGTGTTCATTCACCAGAACCCTAACCTCTGCTACGTCAACACCGTTCCCTGGAGCCAGCTGTTTAAGGAGGATCGTCAGGAGGCGTTGATAACGGCCAACAAACCACAGGACGTCTGCGGTAAGTAGGATCGGTGACTGGGACAAGCGAGCCAATCAGATTCCAACAAGAGAGTCTGGTAAACTTAGTAAAACAAATCAAAACAAGTGAGACGCTCGATTAGATTTTCTATTCAATTTAAAAATAAATTGTGTTTATTGAGCAACAGAATGCCGAGCGTATAAAGGGTCATCCCATATCCGCAAACGCAGCTGACGTAATATCAAAGCTGACTGAAATATCCAATCATTCAGTAACCATAGAAACGCAGGCCAGTGTGAATCCCTTAATGCTAATGCTCAGCTTTGGTTTTGTCTGTTTATTCAGTAATAGTGAATGTGTTGGCTATGGAGCCCAGCAGGGACAGTGTTGTCTGTGTGATCCACATATGTAAAAGCTCAAAATGGCCATTCACTTCCATCTGGTACTGTACACCCCATGTGTGTCTCAGTGTCAGCTCCTGTACGGCCCGTGTGTGTCTCAGTGTCAGCTCCTGTACGGCCCGTGTGTGCCTCAGTGTCAGCTCCTGTACGGCCCGTGTGTGCCTCAGTGTTAGCTCCTGTACGGCCCGTGTGTGTCTCAGTGTCAGCTCCTGTACGGCCCGTGTATGCCTCAGTGTCAGCTCCTGTACGGCCCATGTGTATCTCAGTGTCAGCTCCTGTACGGCCCATGTGTGTCTGTGTTAGCTCCTGTACGGCCCATGTGTGCCTCAGTGTCAGCTCCTGTACGGCCCGTGTGTGCCTCAGTGTCAGCTCCTGTACGGCCCGTGTGTGCCTCAGTGTCAGCTCCTGTACGGCCCGTGTGTGCCTCAGTGTCAGCTCCTGTACGGCCCGTGTGTGCCTCATGTCAGCTCCTGTACGGCCCGTGTGTGTCTCAGTGTCAGCTCCTGTACGGCCCGTGTGTGTCTCAGTGTCAGCTCCTGTACGGCCCGTGTGTGCCTCAGTGTCAGCTCCTGTACGGCCCGTGTGTGCCTCAGTGTCAGCTCCTGTACGGCCCGTGTGTGCCTCATGTCAGCTCCTGTACGGCCCGTGTGTGCCTCAGTGTCAGCTCCTGTACGGCCCGTGTGTGTCTCAGTGTCAGCTCCTGTACGGCCCGTGTGTGTCTCAGTGTCAGCTCCTGTACGGCCCGTGTGTGTCTCAGTGTCAGCTCCTGTACGGCCCGTGTGTGTCTCAGTGTCAGCTCCTGTACGGCCCGTGTGTGTCTCAGTGTCAGCTCCTGTACGGCCCGTGTGTGTCTCAGTGTCAGCTCCTGTACGGCCCGTGTGTGCCTCAGTGTCAGCTCCTGTATGGCCCATGTGTGCCTCAGTGTTAGCTCCTGTACATGTACAGCACACAGTGGGTAAAAGGGAACGATTCACTCCCGTCTGGAACTGTATGGCTTGTGTATGTCCCAGTGTCAGTGGAGTTGTGAAAAACCTGGAGCGTTCCTTAAACTCTTGCTCACTCACCTGGTCACAATTGAAGGTCCTGTGTCCCGATTTTTTTTCCTCTGACTCCTTTCCTCTTCCTTGCAGATGCTGAGGGGAGTACCTGCTACAGCCTGTGCACCAACAGCAGCTGCTGGGGCCCTGGACCAACACAATGCCTCTCCTGCAGAAGGTTCTTCCGTGGCCAGGAGTGTGTGGAATCGTGCAACTTGTATGAGGGGTAGGAATGCATTAACAAAATGAGATGAGGGGGTGGGGGGGCACACGGGGCATAGCGGTGTAGTAGTATAGGGGTGCTCGGGGAGAGGAGTATCCCGAGAGAGGTGCCTAGGCTTGTTTCTAAATCATTGCTGTTATAAATCTCATCATTCATCAAGAAACTACTCGTGAAATAACGCTGGACGGCCAGCTGGTGGCGCCGTCCAAGGAGTATAAATACTCGGGCGTGGGCCCAACTTTCCAGGGACATTTTGTAAGACAAGGTACTAGTGAAGTACAACTAGACCGCCATGTTCTGAAACAAGTTGATTAAAGCCTTGCTTTATGCTCAAACCAAGTGTGTAGTGAGTTTTATTATGTCAATTTAATCAACTTAATATCGACTCCACGTTTTGGGTGATTCGGGAACAGCCAGCTACGACTCGAACCGTAGAAGGGAACTCGGACAAGTAATCGATCCATCATGGAGAAACTACTCAGCCCCGCCCGTCTCGACCTGGACCCAAATTCACTTACAGCCGCTAACGTATGGAAACACTGGTATTGTACCTTTAGCAACTTCCTTGAGTTTGGTGAGAATGTTCCTAACAAGTTACGAATGCTTGCTAATTATGTATCCCCTCATCTGTTTGATTATATCGAAGACTGTGTAGACTATGACGCCGCTATCCAAATACTACAGCTATATGTCAAGTCCCCAAATGAAATTTTTGCTTGGCATCTACTGGCCACAACTCGACAACAACCCGGGGAATCACTTGACGAATTCCTTCAGAAACTTCGCAGGCTCAGCAAGGATTGTAATCTTAAAGCTGTTACAGCTGAGCAGTACCAGGAGGAGTTAATTCGTGATTCCTTTATTAATGGGATTGCGTCTCTCTTCATACGTCAGCGTCTGTTGGAGAATAAAACCCTCAAGTTACAGGCTGCCTATGACCAGGCATGTTCTCTGGACTTAGCAAAGAGGAATGCAGATACTTATCTTTCACCACGTGCACGGGCTGCTGCTATCACTTTTAGTGACTCTTTCGATAGGCCTCGGGCGGAAGCCCTCACGG
The DNA here is from genome assembly GCF_052327205.1 of Somniosus microcephalus. NCBI lineage: Eukaryota > Metazoa > Chordata > Chondrichthyes > Squaliformes > Somniosidae > Somniosus > Somniosus microcephalus. The sequence goes on from NC_141010.1 coordinate 2,139,137, forward strand.
ATAACGACTCCAACTCGGCTGATGACAACCCTACCCTAGAAACCTACACTGATGACGACCCCGCCCTAGTGGCATCTTGGCAATCTGGAAGGAAGTGTTTCTTCTGTGGAGGTGCGTTCCATTATAGCAAATTTTGTCCTGCTCGTAACGCGACCTGCAATCATCGCAGCAAGAAAGGTCACTTTTCTAAGGTATGCCAGTCAAGAGCCGCTGTTAGTAAGAAAGGCCACTTTTCTAAGGTATACCGGTCGAGAGCTCCTGTTAGTTTTGCAGCTACTATCTATAAAACTGCTCCTCCCCCAAGAGCCATTACTAAGGTTACAGCTGCAATCTATAAAACTGCTCCTCCCCCAAGAACCACTACTACGGTTACAGCTGTCGAGGGTAAAACTGCCCCTCCTCCATCACAGCTGTTTTTCCCCAAAGTCTGTTCCATGCAGCCACGAAGGTTTTGGTAAATGGACACATTTTGAGTGCACGAATCGACTCATGCAGCTCTGACAGCTTCATTAGTGAGCGGGCTGTCAGTAAGTTAAAACTGCGTATTTATCCCTTGGACAGGGAAATTGCAATGGCTCTGATGACACTGACCGCCAATTCTTCCGGCTTTTGTCTTGTCGACCTTATTCTCAATGGCCGCACTTATTTCTCCACCCGGCTCGGGGTGCTCAAGAACCTATGCAGTGATGTGCTCCTGGGACAGGATTTCCAGAAACAACACAAAAGACTCACTTTCGAGTTTGGAGGGTCAAAGCCGGAACTTACTATTTCCAAAGTACCGTTTTGTGCGCTTTCAGCAGCTTCGCTCGACGAGCCCTCCTTGTTTGCCAATCTTTCCCCCTGATGTAAGCCCATAGTCACTAAATCACGACGTTTCAGCCAAGATGATCGATCCTTTATCGAGGCAGAAATCGCTCACCTTCTAGCTGATGGTATCATTGAGCCATGTTCATCTTCCTGGCGGGCTCAAGTCGTCGTCGTTAAAAATCCTCTGAAGCAACACAAGAAACGCCTTTGCATCGATTACTCGCAAACTATTAACCAGTGTACCGACCTAGATGCCTACCCACTACCACGCATCGATGACATGGTAAGTAACCTTGCCAACTACAAGGTATTTTCAACTTTTGATTTAAAGAGCGCATATCATCAAGTACCGTTAAAGGACTCGGACAAGAAGTGTACGGCCTTTGAGGCCAATGGTTGGCTTTACCAGTTTTGTCGCCTTCCATTTGGGGTCACCAATGGGGTGGCCGTCTTTCAGCGGGCAATGGATAGCCTAGTCAAACAGGAGAACTTAACGGACACTTTTCCACATCTGGATAATATCACCATTGCTGGTCGTGACCAGAAGGAGCATGATGCCAACCTCCAGAAATTTTTTGACGTTCTCTGTCGTCGCAACTTAACCTTAAGTGAGTCCAAATCTGTGAAATCAGTGCCATCAGTCAACATCCTTGGCCACTGGGTGGGCAACGGTGTCATCAAACCGGATCCGGAACGACTTCGTCCGCTTCAGGAGCTCCCTCCCCCTATGAATCTCGGCTCTCTTCGTCGGGCACTCGGCATGTTCGCCTATTATGCGAAATGGATACCCCACTTCTCCAACAAGATCCAGCCCCTGCATCACACAAAGTCATTTCCATTGGAGGCAATGGCTATTTCAGCTTTCAACCTCCTCCGGCGACAACTGGAAAAAGCCACGCTTCGTTCCATTGATGAAAATCTTCCTTTCGTGGCGAGTGCGATGCATTGGATGTGGCGATCTCTGCTACCTTGAATCAAGGTGGTCGACCCATTGCATTTCTGTCCAGGGTAGTGAGCTCCATTATCCTCCTGTCGAGAAGGAGGCTACGGCCATCATCGAAGCGGTACGTAAATGGAGTCATTTTCTCGCTCGTCGCCATTTCACACTTATAACCGATCAGCGCTCCGTGGCCTTTATGCTGGATAACCGGAAACGCACTAAGATCAAGAATAACAAAATACAACTCTGGAGGATGGAATTGGCCGCCTTTGGATACACCATACATTATCGACCCGGCAAAGAGAATGTGGCCCCGGATACCCTCACGCGGGCATTCTGCTCTTCTATGTCAACTTCGACTCTGGCGGATCTTCATACTGACTTATGCCATCCTGGCGTTACCCGTATGTTGCACTTTGTGCGATCTAAAAACCTCCCATTTTCTACGGAAGAAGTGAAAAGAACGTGCTCCTCCTGTAGAATTTGTGCGGCGTTAAAACCGCAATTCTTCCGTCCATCGGATGGCTCGCTCATACACGCTATGCAGCCTATGCAGCGACTCAGCATTGACTTTAAAGGGCCATTGCCCTCCTCAACGCGAAACACCAACTTGCTGACTATGGTGGACGAATAGTCACGCTTTCCCTTTGCTTTCCCCTGTCCCAATATGCTTACTTCCACAGTGATCAAATGCCTTGATTAAGTCTTTTCCCTTTGCGGTACAGCCAATTTCATCCACTCTGATCGGGGTCCCACCTTCATGCCAAGTGAACTCAAAAGTTATCTCTCCCAACGGGGAATCGCCACAAGTAAAACAACACCGTACCATCCCATCGGTAACGGACAGGTTGAGAGATACAACGCTATCATTTGGAACGCTGTTCGTCTTGCGCTGAGGTCACGCAACCTACCAAACCAGCAGTGGGAAACTATGCACCCTGACGTGTTGCATTCCATCAGGTCTCTCCTTTCTACGTCTACCAATGTCACACCTCACGAGCGATTCTTCAGCTTCCAGCGTCGCTCCACCCATGGGACGTCTCTACCATCATGGTTGGCAGCTCCCGGCCCCGTGCTGCTCTGAAGATTCATCCGATCATCTAAAGCCGATCCTCTCGTCGACAAGGTAGAACTCACGGACGTCAACCCCACGTATGCGCACGTGCGGTACCCTGATGGCCAGGAGTCCACCGTTTCGCTCCAGAACCTGGCTCCCTGTCCGGCCGGCTCCACGGACCCAACTGATAGAGGGACCCACGGGGATGATGCCGACACTCTGCGCTCCCCCGAAGATGATGCCTTACCTGGGGCATCGAGAGATCTGCCAGCTGCCCCACCGGAACCACTCGGGGAGCCAAGTGCTCCCCGTGGGATGGCCACCCGAGGCCAGGACGCCGCTCAATCCCCGGCTATCCGACCGGATTTAGCCAGTTCTGCGCCTGTGGGGACCCGCACCCGGAATCACGATCTCCCCAGCCTCCCTCGGGTCGATCAGAGCATCATGGGCCCTGTCGATCCACCGGTACGGATCAAGCGGCCCAGGGACCAAGACACTGTCCGGGGAGACGTGCCTTCTAGCCATAAACAAAAATCTAAAAGACTCTGGCTATTCGTGGTCCGCCTGATCCGCTAAGAGGAAGTCGTCGGACTTCCAAATCTTTTAGGCAGGAAGAATGTTATAAATCTCATCATTCATCAAGAAAATACTCTTGAAATAATGCTGGACGGCCAGCTGGTGGCGCCGTCCAAAGATTATAAATACTCGGACGTGGGCCCAGCTTTCCAGGGACATTTTGTAAGACAAGGAACTAGTGAAGTACAACTAGACCTCCATGATCTGAAACAAGTTGATTAAAGCCTTGCTTTATACTCAAACCAAGTACATAGTGAGTTTTATTACATCAGTTGCTTTGTTTCTCCTTATTCCAGGGAGATGAGGGAGTATCTGAGTAAGTCATCCTGTATCTCGTGTCACACGGAGTGCCTCCCACAAAACGAAACACTCAGCTGCAGCGGAATGGTGAGGAATCTTCTGGGATCGGCCAGTGGAGCAGATCGACTGCTCGCTTCACACATCAGTGGCTGTACAGTCAAAAACCTTTTAACATGTCTAGCATGTGGTGTCTGTAAGAACAGTAAGAGAATCCCCTGGGGCAGGGGCGCCTAGGAGAAATTGGAGAGAAGTAGAGGGGTACATGGGGTAGGGAATAAATAGAGGAGTGGATAGGTGCAGGGAAAGGTACGTGGGGTAGGGAGTAGATAGGAAAAGGGAAAGGTGCAGAAGGACAAGGGGAGGGGCGTATCGGGCGGGGGTGGAGCGTATCGGGCAGGGGAGGGGCGTATCGGGCGGGGGTGGGGCGTATCGGGCGGGGGAGGGTAGAGATAGGAGCGCTGTAGAGGCAGAAGAAATCTTTGTATCTTTCCTTTGTAAGCTGGGTGCTGCCTTCATTGTGTGTTGAAATCTCCTTTTATGTGCTCGCTTTTGGTGTGAGACAGTGAATGTTTAGTCTCCCCGGCTGGCGGAAAGACCCCCCCCCGAACCACTGAAGGCACTAACTTGCTGGGGGTCCTCTGCCGTGGGCAGCAGGGGTGCTCAGTACCTCACCCAGGCGGCCATTCATCATATGTGAGCCGTCCTCGCACCCGCCTCGTGCAACAACTCATCTGCTCTGCCAGACATCAAATGAGAGAGAGGGGAGGTGATGGGTAGTTGCCTCACATTCCCGCGGGTTCTGTTTCATGCCCCCACTGCAGGTTTCCCCTCACTTCATTCTTGCCTGGCACTATCTTCCTCTTCCCCTTCCACACACACACAGCCGTGGCAAGTATTTAAAGTCTATTCTGTACTTTTATTTTTGCCCCCATATGCAGCCACTTGCCTTTGAGTGGCCACCTCCCTTTAAATTTCAGTTGCAGGCCTGATTTTTCTGCATCTTCCTTTAGGTGAGCTGCCAGTACAAGGCCAGAGCTGTGCTCAGCGTCCATACTAATTGTTTAGTGCAGCTGACCTTTGCCCTGTCACCCTGGTGCATTGTGCGCCGACATTGCATTGGCCGCTGGACATTCCTGGCGCAGATGTCGCTGGAACCAAAATTGGGCTTAAATGTTGGATGGATATTCCACCACGGGGACATCACAACTGCGCACACGCACTTTCCTCACCTGTAACCTGCGGTGCTGAGGCCAATTTTAAAACCCCAACTGCTGTCTTGGGTGAGACCAGCTCGTGCAGCACAGGCTGCGAATCACAACATGAACTTTCCCAGTCCGGCAACGCCTCGATTTTAAACTTATTGTTTTCAAATCTCTCCATGGCCTCACCCCTCTCTATCTCTGTAGCCTCCTCCAGCTCTACAGCCCTCCGAGATCGCTGCGCTCCTCCGATTCTGGCCTCCTGAGCATCCCCGATTTCAATCGCTCCACCATTGGCGGCCGTGCCTTCAGCTGCCTGGGCCCTGAGCTCTGGAATTCCCTCCCTAAACCTCTCCACTTCTCCCTCCTCCTTTAAGACACAGTGGGTAGCACCCTCGCCTCTGAGTCACAAGGTTGTAGAAACATAGAAACATAGAAGGTAGGAGCAGGAGTAGGCCATTCGGCCCCTCGAGCCTGCTCCGCCATTTAATGAGATCATGGCTGATCATCCAAACTCAGTACCCTGTCCCTGCTTTCTCCCCATATCCCTTGATCCCTTTAGCCTTAAGAAATATATCTAGCTCCTTCTTGAATATATTTAATGAATTGGCCTCTACTGCCTTCTGTGGTAGAGAATTTCACAGGTTCACCACTCTCTGGGTGAAGAAATTCCTCCTCATTTCTGTCCTAAATGGCTTACCCCTTATCCTTAGACTGTGACCCCTGGTTCTGGACTCCCCGACCATCTGAACATCCTTCCTGCATCTAGTCTGTCCGGTCCTGTCGGAATTTTATACGTTTCAATGAGATCCCCTCTCATTCTTCTAAACTCCAGCGAGTATAAGCCCAATCGACCCAATCTCTCCTCATACGTCACTCCTGCCATCCCAGGTATCAGCCTGGTGAATCTTCGCTGCACTCCCTCCATGGCAAGAACATCCTTCCTCAGATAAGGCGACCAAAACTGCACACAATACTCAAGATGTGGTCTCACCAAGGCCCTGTACAACTGCAGCAAGACATCCTTGTTCCTGTACTCAAACCCTCTCACTACGAAGGCCAACATACCATTTGCCTTCTTAACCGCCTGCTGCACCTGCATGCTTACCTTCAGTGATTGGTGCACAAGGACACCCAGGTCTCGTTGCACTTCTCCTTCTCCCAATCTATTGCCATTCAGATAATAATCTCTACCTTCCTGTTTTTGAAACCAAAGTGGATAACCTCGCATTTATCCATGTTCTATTGCATCTGCCATGCTTCTGCCCAATCACCCAACCTGTCCAAATCATACTGGAGTTTCTCGGCATCCTCCTCACAGCACACACGCCCACCCAGCTTTGTGTCGTCTGCAAACTTGGAGATATTACATCTAGTTCCCTCGTCTAGATCATTAATATATATTGTGAAATAGCTGGGGTCCAAGGACCAATCCCTGCGGTACCCCACTAGTCACTGCCTGCCACTTGGAAAAAGACCCGTTTATTCCAACTCTTGGCTTCTTTGCTTTGCCCCCAATCCCATGTGCCTTAACTTTACATGCTAATCTCTTATGCGGGACCTTATCGAAAGCCTTTTGACAGTCCAAATACACCACATCCACTGGTTCTCCCTTATCTATTTTACCAGTTACATCCTCAAAAAATTTCAGATTAGTTGAGCACGATTTACGTTTTGTAAATCCATGTTGACTTTGTCCGATCCTGTCACTGTTTTCCAAGTGCTCTGCTATTACATCTTTTATAATGGACTCTAGCATTTTCCCCACTACCGATGTCAGGCTTACTGGTCTGTAATTCCCCGTTTTCTCTCTACCACCTTTTTTGAATAGTGGGGTAACATTAGCTACCCTCCAATCCATGGGAACTGTTCCAGAGTCTATAGAATTTTGGAAGATGACCAGCAATGCATCTACTATTTCTAGGGCCACTTCCTTAAGTACCCTAGGATGTAGATTATCAGGCCCTGGGGATTTATCGGCCTTCAATTTCCCCAACACCATTTCCCTACAAATACTGACTTCTTTCAATTCCTCCCTTTCATCAGACCCTATGTTCCCCGACATCTCTGGGAGGTTATTTGTGTCCTCCTTTGTGAAGACAGAACCAAAATATGTATTTAATTGATCTGCCATTTCTTTGTTCCCCATTATAAATTCCCCTGATTCTGACTGCAAGGGACTTACGCTTGACTTCACCAATCTTTTTCTCTTCACATAACTATAAAAGCTTTTACAGTCAGTTTTTATGTTCCCTGAAAGCTTACTCTCATATTCTATTTTCCCCTTCTTAATTAATCCTAAACTGCTCTCAATCCTCAGGTTTACTGCTTTTTCTTCAAACACTGCGACACATCAGGGAGGGGGAGAGTTACCTGGACTCTGTGTTCCAGGAAGTAGTCACACCAATTAGATTAACTAATTCAGATGTATTCCGTGGTCAGGGACAGGAGAGTGTGACTATGAGTGAGGCAGGTACGGGGATCCAGGAGGTAGTGTTGGAGGAGCTGCAGGCCTTGCTCTTGTCCAACAGCTTCGAGGCTCTTACTCCCTGTGAGGACGGGAACGGGGACTGCAGGGAGGATGAGCAACCTGGCCACAGCACCGTGGAACGAGGGGTCATTCAAGTGGGGGGAGTAAAAAGAAATGTTGTAGTGGTAGGGGATAGTATCATAAGGGGGATAGATAGGGTTCTTTGCAGCTGAGAACGAGAGTCCCGAAGGTTGTGTTGCCTGCCCGGTGCCAGGGTTAAGGTCATCTCCTCTGGGCTGGAGAGAAACTTGGAGTGGGAGGGGGAGGATCCAGTTGTCGTGGTCCATGTTGGTACCAACGACATAGATAGGACAAGGAAAGAGGTTCTGCTGAGGGAGTATGAGCAGCTAGGGGCCAAATTAAAAAGCAGAACCACAAGGGTAATAATCTCTGGATTACTACCTGAGCCACGAGCAAATTTGGCTAGGGTAAATAAAATCAGAGAGTTAAATGCGTGGCTCAAACACTGGTGTGGGAGAAATGGGTTTTGCTTCTTGGGACACTGGCACCAGTACTGGGACAGGAGAGAGCTTTTCCGTTGGGATGGTTTTCACTTGGCCAGTGCTGGGACTAGAATCCTGGCGAGCGAAAAATAAAAATGTCCACGGAGAAGGCAATAGAGCAAAGTAGCAGTGGGGAAATTAAAAACCAGAGCGTGTCAGGAAGGGACAGAATATATAAAGGTAAAGGGGGTAAAAGCAGGAATAAATTGTCACAAAACATATTTAAAAGTTCTTTATCTGAATGCACGCAGCATTCGTAACAAAATAGACGAGTTGACGGTACAAATAACTACACATGGGTATAATCTGGTGGCCATTACAGAAACATGGCTGCGAGGTGACCATGACTGGGAACTAAACATCCAGGGGTATTTGACTATTAGGAAGGACAGACAGGAAGGAAAGGGAGGTGGGGTGGCTATGTTAATAAAGGATGGAATCACTGCAATAGTGAGAAATGATATTGGGTCAAAGGATCAGGATAGTGAAACAGTTTGGGTGGAGATAAGGAATAATAAGGGGAAAAAGTCACTAGTGGGCATAGTCTATAGGCCGCCTAACAGTTGGAACTCTATTGGTCGGAGTATAAATCAGGAAATAGTTGGGGCTTGTAATAAGGGAACAGCTATAATCATGGGAGATTTTAACTTTCATATTGACTGGACAAATCAAATTGGGCAGGGCAGCCTTGAGGAAGAGTTCATAGAGTGCATTAGGGACGGGTTCCTTGAGCAGTATGTTACTGAACCAACCAGGGGGCAGGCAATCTTAGATCTGGTCCTGTGTAACGAGACAGGATTAATAAAAAATGTCCTAGTAAAGGACCCCCTTGGAATGAGTGACCATAACATGGTTGACTTCCAAATTCAGTTGGAGGGTGAGAGAGTTGGATCTCAAACCAGCGTACTAAGCTTAAATAAAGGAGACTCTGAAGGTATGAGAGCAGAGTTACATAAGAACATAAGAAATAGGAGCAGGAGTAGGCCAATTGGCCCCTCGAGCCTGCTCCGCCATTCAATAAGATCATGGCTGATCTGATCCTAACCGCCAATCCACTATCACAGAACCATCTCCTGAATCTAACAGAATTAGACACACGAAATAGGAGCAGGATCAGGCTACACGGCCCCTGAGCCCGCTCCGCTACCCACAGGGCCATGACCGATCCGAACCTAGACTCATGTCCAAATTCCTGCCCGCTCCCCGTAACCCTTAATTCCCTTTACTTCTAGGAAACTGTCTATTTCTGTTTTAAATTTATGTAATGATGTAGCTTCCACAGCTTTTTGGGGCAGCATATTCCATGGACCTACCACCCTCTGAGTGAAGTAGTTCCTCCTCATCTCAGTTTTGAAAGAGCAGCCCCTTATTCTAAGACTATGCCCCCTAGTTCTAGTTTCACCCATCATCGGGAACATCCTCCCCGCATCCACCCGATCCAACCCCTTCACAATCTTATATGTTTCAATAAGATCGCCTCTCATTCTTCTGAACTCCAATGAGTAGAGTCCCAATCTACTCAACCTCTCCTCATATGTCCATCCCCTCATCCCCGGGATTAACCGAGTGAACCTTCTTTGTACTGACTCGAGAGCAAGTATGTCCTTTCTTAAGTATGGACACCAAAACTGTACGCAATATTCCAGGTGCGGTCTCACAAATACCTTGTACAACTGAAGCAATACCTCCCTATTTTTATATTCTATCCCCCTAGCAATGAAAGCCAACATTCCATTGGCCTTCTTAATCACTTGCTGCACCTGCATACTAACCTTTTGAGTTTCATGCACCAGGACCCCCAGATCCCTTTGTACTTCAGTACTTTCCAGTTTCTTGCCATTAAGATAACTTGCTCTACGATTTTTCCTGCCAAAGTGCATAACCTCACACTTTCCAGTATTGTATTCCATCTGCCAAATCTCTGCCCACTTACTTAGCCTGTCTATGTCCCCTTGCAGGTTTTTTATGTCCTCCTCACTCACTACTTTCCCTCCCATCTTAGTATCATCTGCAAACTTTGATATGTTACACTCGGTCCCCTCCTCCAAATCGTTAATATAAATTGTAAAGAGTTGGGGACCCAGCACTGACCCCTGCGGAACACCACTAGTTACTGATTGCCAGTCTAAGAATGAACCATTTATCCCAACTCTCTGCCTTCTGTTAGATAGCCAATCCTCTATCCATGCCAGAATATTACCCCCAATCCCGTGATTTTTTATCTTGAGCAATAATCTTTTGTGTGGCACCTTGTCAAATGCCTTTTGGAAGTCTAAATACACTACATCCACTGGTTCCCCTTTATCCACCCTATATGTTACTTCCTCAAAGAACTCTAGCAGATTTGTCAAACATGACTTCCCCTTCATAAAACCATGCTGACTTTGTCCTATTAAATTATGATTATCCAAATGTCCTGTTACTGTCTCCTTAATAATGGACTCCAAAATTTTACCTACCACAGATGTTAGGCTAACCGATCTATAGTTTCCAGCCTTCTGTCTGCTGCCCTTTTTAAATAAGGGTGTTACATTAGCAGTTTTCCAGTCTGCCGGGACCTTTGCCGAGTCCAGGGAGTTTTGGAAAATTATTACCAATGCATCCACAATCCCTACCGCCACTTCTCTCAAGACCCTAGGATGTAAGCCATCAGGTCCAGGTGATTTATCCGCCTTGAGTCCCATTATTTTACCGAGTACCACTTCCTTAGTGATTTTGATCGTGTTTAGCTCCTCCCCCCCTTTAGCCCCCTGTTTGTCCAGTGTTGGGATATTCTTAGTGTCTTCTACTGTAAAGACTGATATAAAATATTCATTCAGTGTTTTTGCCATCTCCATATTTCCCACCATTAATTTCCCGGTCTCATCCTCTAAGGGACCAACATTTACTTTAGCCACCCTTTTTCTTTTTATATAACTATAAAAACTCTTACTATCTGTTTTTATATTTTTTGCTAATTTACTTTCATAATCTTATCTTCCCTTTCTTAATCAATCTTTTTGTTATTTTTTGCTGTCTTTTAAAGTTTTCCCAATCCTCTATCCTCCCACTAGATTTGGCTACCTTATATGCCCTTGTTTTTAGTCGAATACTATCCTTAATTTGTTTACTTAGCCACGGATGGCTGTCTTTTCTTTTACACCCTTTTCTTCTCAGTGGAATATATTTTTTTTGGAAGTTGTAAAATAACTCCTTAAATGTACACCACTGATCATGTATCGTCTTACCCTTTAATCTATTTTCCCAATCCACTCTACCCAATTCCGCTCTCATACCTTCATAGTCTCCTTTATTCAAGCTTAGCACGCTTGTTTGAGATCCAACCTTCTCACCCTCTAATTGAATATGGAATTCAACCATGTTATGGTCACTCATTCCAAGGGGATCCTTTACTGGGACATTTTTAATTAATCCTGTCTCGTTACACAGGACCAGATCTAAGGTTGCTTGCCCCCTGGTTGGTTCAGTTACATACTGCTCAAGAAACCCATCCCTAATACACTCAATGAACTCATCCTCAAGGCAGCCCTGCCCAATTTGATTTGTCCAATTAATATGATAGTTAAAATCCCCCATAATTATAGATGTTCCCTTATTACAAGCCTCAACTATTTCCTGATTGATACTCCGTCCAACCGAGTTGCCACTGTTCGGAGGCCTATAGACTACGCCCACTAGTGTTTTTTTCCCCTTATTATTCCTTACCTCCACCCAAACTGTTTCATTATCCTGATCTTTTGACCCAATATCATTTCTCTGTATTACAGTGATTCCTTCCTTTATTAACATAGCCACCCCACCTCCCCTTCCTTCCTGCCTGTCCTTCCTGATCGTTAAATAACCTGGTATGTTTAATTCCCAGGCATTGTCACCCTGCAGCCATGTTTCTGTAATGGCCACAAGATCATACCCATATGTAGTTATTTGTGCCATTAACTCGTCTATTTTGTTACGAATGCTACGTGCATTCAGATAGAGAACTTTCAAATATGTTTTGTGACACTTAGTTGCTGCTTTTGCCCTTTTTATTACTTTACCTTTTACTCCATACCTTCTGCCGCTTCCTTACACGCTCTGGTTTTTAATTTCCCCACTGCTACCTAAGTCTATGACCTTCTCTGTTGTCATTTTTATTATTTGCTCTCTAGGAACCTCCCCCCCCCACTAGTTAGTTTAAAGCCCTCTCTACAGCCCTAGTTATATGATCCGCCAGGACTCTAGTCCCAGCACTGGCCAAGTGAAGCCCGTCCCAACGGAACAGCTCCCTCCTGCCCCAGTACTGGTGCCAGTGTCCCAGGAAGCAAAACCCATTTCTCCCACACCAGTCTTTGAGCCACGCATTTAACTCTCTAATTTTATTTGTCCTAGCCAAATTCGCTCGTGGCTCAGGTAGTAATCCAGAGATTATTACCCTTGTGGTTCTGCTTTTTAATTTGGCCCCTAGCTGCTCAAACTCCCTCAGCAGAACCTCCTTCCTTGTCCTGTCTATATCGTTGGTACCAACATGGACCACGACAACTGGATCCTCCCCCTCCAAGTTTCTCTCCAGTCCAGAGGAGATGTCCTTAACCCTGGCACCGGGTAGGCAACACAGCCTTCGGGACTCTCGCTCTCGGCTGCAAAGAACTCTATCTATCCCCCTAACGATACTATCCCCTACCACTACAACATTTCTTTTAACTCCCCCCACTTGAATGGCCCCCCGCTCCACGGTGACTAAAGTGGACTGGGAAAATAGATTACGGTGTAAGACGGTACATGAGCAGTGGTGTACATTCAAGGAGATATTTCACAAATTTCAAGAAAAATATATTCCACTGAGGAAAAAGGGGCGTAAAAGAAAAGACAGCCATCCGTGGCTAAGTAAAGTAAACTGACTGAAAACAAGGGCATATAAAGTAGCCAAATCTAGTGGGAGGATAGAAGATTGGGAAGCATTTAAAAGCCAGCAAAGAATAACTAAAAGATTAATTAAGAAAGGGAAGATAATGAAAGTAAACTAGCAAAAAATATAAAAACAGATAGCAAGAGTTTCTACAGTTATATAAAAAGAAAAAGGGTGGCTAAAGTGAATGTTGGTCCCTTAGAGGACGAGACCGGGAAATTAGTAGTGGGGAACATGGAGATGGCAAATACGCTGAACAAATATTTTGTATCAGTCTTTACAGTAGAGGACACTAAAAATATCCCAACACTGGACAAACAGGGGGCTATACGGGGGGAGGAGCTAAACACGATTAAAATCACTAAGGAGATGGTACTCAGTAAGATAATGGGACTTAAGGTGGATCAATCCCCCGGACCTGATGGCTTACATCCTAGGGTCTTGAGAGAAGTAGCGGTAGGGATTGCGGATGCATTGGTGGTAATTTTCCAAACCTCCCTGGATTCAGGAAAGGTCCCAGCAGATTGGAAAACTGCTAATGTAATGCCCTTATTTAAAAAGGGAGGTAGACAAAAGGCTGGAAACTATAGACCAGTTAGCCTAACATCTGTGGTTGGTAAAATGTTGGAGTCCATTATTAAGGAAGCAGTAACAGGACATTTGGATAAGCATAATTTAATCGGACAGAGTCAGCATGGTTTTATGAAGGGGAAGGCATGTTTGACAAATTTGCTCGAATTCTTTGAGGACGTAACAAACAGGGTGGATAAAGGGGAACCAGTGGCTGTGGTGTATTTGGACTTCCAAAAGGCATTTGACAAGGTGCCACACAAAAGATTACTGCACAAGATAAAAAATCACGGGATTGGGGGTAATATACTGGCATGGGTGGAAGATTGGCTATCTAACAGAAAACAGAGAGTGGGGATAAATGGTTCATTCTCGGGTTGGCAATCAGTAACTAGTGGTGTTCCGCAGGGGTCAGTGCTGGGACCCCAACTCTTTACAATCTATATTAACAATTTGGAGGAGGGGACCAAGTGCAACGTATCCGAGTTTGCCGACGATACAAAGATGGGAGGGAAAGCAGTGAGTGAGGAGGACATAAAAAACCTGCAAAAGGACATAGACAGGCTAAGTGAGTGGGCAGAAATTTGGCAGATGGAATATAATGTTGGAAAGTGTGAGGATATGCACTTTGGCAGAAAAAATCAAAGAGCAAGTTATTATCTAAATGGAAAGAAACTGCAAAGTGCTACAGTACAAAGGGATCTGGGGGTCCTGGTGCATGAAACACAGAAGGTATGCAGGTACAGCAGGTGATCAAGAAGGCCAATGGAATCTTGGCTTTTATTGCAAGGGGGATGGAGTATAAAAGCAGGGAAGTCTTGCTTCAGTTATACAGGGTGCTGGTGAGGCCACACCTGGAATACTGCATACAGTTTTGGTTTCCATATTTAAGAAAAGATATACTTGCTCTCGAGGCAGTTCAGAGAAGGTTCACTCGGTTGATTCTGGAGATGAGGGGGTTGACTTATGAGGAAAGGTTGAGTAGGTTGGGCCTCTACACATTGGAATTCAGAAGAATGAGAGGCGATCTTATCGAAACATATAAGATTGTGAGGGGGCTTGATCGGGTGGATGCGGGGAGGATGTTTCCACTGATGGGTGAGACTAGAACTAGGGGGTATAATCTTAGAATAAGGGGCTGCCGTTTCAAAACTGAGATGAGGAGAAACTTCTTCACTCGGAGGGTGGTGAATCTATGGAATTTGCTACCTCAGAGAGCTGTGGAAGCTGCGACATTAAATAAATTTAAAACGGAGATAGACAGTTTCCTAGCTGATAAGGGAATTAGGGGTTACGGGGAGCGGGCAGGGAAGTGGATGTGAGTCTGGATTCGGATCAGCCATGATCCTATTGAATGGCGGAGCAGGCCCGAGGGGCCGTATGGCCTACTCCTGCTCCTACTTCTTATGTTCTTATTCTTATGTTCTGGCCAATTTATATTTCCTCTCCTTGGATCTTATGCTATCCCTAATTTCCCTTGTTAGCCACGGTTGAGTAACCTTTTTTGTTTTATTTTTATGCCGAACTGGGATGAACAAATTCTGTAGTTCATCCATGCGGTCTTTGAATGTTTGCCATTGCCTATCCACCGTCAACCCTTTGAGTGACATTCCCCAATCAATCCTACCCAACTCGCGCCTCATACCATCATAGTTTCCTTTATTTAAATTCAGGACCCTAGTCTCTGAGTCAACTACTTCACTCTCCATCTTAATGAAGAATTCCATCCTATTATGATCGCTCCGACCCAAGGGGCCTCGTACAACAAGATTGCTAATTAATCCTTTCTCATTACATAATACCCAGTCTAAGATGGCCTGATCTCTAGTTGGTTCTTCAACATATTGGTCCAGGAAACCATCCCGTAAACACTCCAGGAATTCCTCCTCCACAGTATTGTTACTAATTTGGTTAGCCCAATCTACATGTAGATTAAAGTCACCCATGATAACTGCTGTGCTCTTATTGCACACTTCTCTAATTTCCCTTTTAATGCCATCCCCAACCTCCGCATTACTATTTGGAGGTCTATATACCACTCCCACTAACGTTTTCTGCCCCTTGGTATTTCTCAGTTCTACCCATACAGATTCCACATCATCAGAGCTAA
Organism: Somniosus microcephalus; assembly: GCF_052327205.1. NCBI lineage: Eukaryota > Metazoa > Chordata > Chondrichthyes > Squaliformes > Somniosidae > Somniosus > Somniosus microcephalus. The sequence goes on from NC_141010.1 coordinate 2,154,614, forward strand.
TATCCTTCCTTACAATTGTGTTAATCCCCTCTTTAACCAGCAATGCTACCATACCTCCCTTCCCTTTTTGCCTATCTTGCCTGAATATTGAATACCCCTGGATGTTGAGTTCCTAGCCTTGGCCACCCTGGAGCCATGTTTCCGTAATCCCAATCAAATCATATTCGTTTACCTCTATTTGCGCAGCTCATTCATCCACCTTATTACGAATGCTCCTCGCATTAAGACACAAGTCCCCACTCCAGAGACTTGAGCACAAAAATCTAGGCTGACACTCCAATGCAGTACAGAGGGAGTGCTGCACTGTTGGAGGTGCCGTCTTTTGGATGAGACGTTAAACCGAGGCCCCGTCTGCTCTCTCAGGTGGACGTAAAAGATCCCATGGCACTATTTCGAAGAAGAGCAGGGGAGTTCTCCCCGGTGTCCTGACCAATATTTATCCTTCAATCAACATCACAAAAACAGATGATCTGGTCATTATCACATTGTTGTTTGTGGGAGCTTGCTGTGCGCAAATTGGCTGTCATGTTTCCGACATTACAACAGTGACTACACTTCAAAAATTACTTAATTGGCTGTGAAGTGCTTTGGGACGTCCTGAGGTTGCGAAAGGCGCTATAGAAATGCAAGTCTTTCTTTAAAACCTACCTCACCTGTCCTAATATCTCCGCATGTGGCTCAGTGTCAATATTTGTCTAATTACGCTCCTGTGAAGCGCCTTGCGTTATTTTACTATATTATCGGCGCTGTATAATGCAGGTTGTTGTTGGTCCCCACTCACTCTATAAATGAGACATTGTCTTTCTGTCTCTAGACTCATCTTTTGTTTCCTTACTTGTCCCATTACCATCTCCTTTTGCTTTGTACTATCATAGCTTTTGTCATTTAATCTCTCCTGCCTTCCCTATCACAGATCGTCTCTGTTGCTCTTTCCTCCCCTGCCCCTGCACTTGCGTAAAGTCTGTTATATCTCTCAACTCTTTCCAGTTCTGACAAAAGGTCTTCGACCTGAAACGTTAACTCTGTTTCTCTCTCCACAGATGTTGCCTGACCTGCTGAGTATCTCCAGCATTTTCTGTTTTTATTCCAGATTTCCAGCACCCGCAGTAATTTGCTTTTGTCTTTCTGTCTTTGTCTGATTGTGTTTTTTGAGCTGGGAGTGGAGGGACTGAGGGGCGAGTGTGAAGCTGGGAGTGGAGGGACTGAGGGGCGAGTGTGAAGCTTTGAGCTGGGAGTGGAGGGACTGAGGGGCGAGTGTGAAGCTGGGAGTGGAGGGACTGAGGGGCGAGTGTGAAGCTTTGAGCTGGGAGTGGAGGGACTGAGGGGCGAGTGTGAAGCTTTGAGCTGGGAGTGGAGGGGCTGAGGGGCGAGTGTGAAGCTGGGAGTGGAGGGACTGAGGGGCGAGTGTCGTGCTTTATGCAGAGGCTCGAATGGTGCTGATCTTTTCTTTTCACCGTTAGGGGGTTGATGACTGTGTGGAGTGTGCTCATTACAAGGATGGTATGCACTGCGTGGAGAAATGCCCAAGTGGTTTACACGGGCATGTTTGGAAATATGCTGATGAAAATGGCCTCTGCCAACTGTGTCCCACAAACTGCAGTCACTCGTGAGTAAATAACAACCGCTGAATCAGTGTGAACTTTAGTAACTCCTTTCCTGGGTGTATTTTCTCTAAGATTCTGTTTTGTGTCTTCAGATGTACAACTGGTGACGATGGATGTCCCGAGGAGCCCATTCACAGGTAGACCTCACCGGGGCAAAGTTCAGACCCTCAGTTAGTCGTTTCACAACTTCACCGCTCACGGTTATGGGCTGGTGCAGTCTGTCAGATACTGTAGCGAGCGTTAGAAGGGAGTTGAGTAAACCCTGACACCTCCAGCCTCAACATTCAGATATAAACCAGATCATCCCCAGGAGGCGTTCCAAGAGCTGAATTCCAACACGGCGACAGCAGGTTACAGACAGTTCATTTCAACCAAACAATAATCATATTCTATTTTCTTTTTGAGAGAAGAGAATTCAAAAATCAGGTTAATATTTGTAGCTGTGACTGTTACCACAAGAGAGGCGGGCCGGAATCCATTGGTCAAGGTCACCCTCCGATTCCAATCGTTGAGGCTGAGGTCAAGTCCAACTTCCAGATAAAGTTGGGTTTTCCCAGCATGACAGTAATGTCAGATGGACGTGCAGCCTGGTTAATCCCTGTGTTACTCCTGGTGACCAGCGCTGCTTTGACACAGACTACGGAGTGGAGCTGAGCCCTGAGAGGAGGGGGTGAAGGGGAGGGGTGGTAACTGTCTGTTCCAACACATTCCCACCCCCCCCCCCCCCCCAGGCAACTCCCGGCACCACTCATGACTGCTCTAACACACTCTGCACCCCCTCTCTTGCTGCATTGTGAGGGTGAGTGAGCTGTAATGTACAAATATACCGGAGCCTTTATGATCTGCTATGGTGGAGGGACCCAGCGCACCATTGAGAGCCACCCGTGTCCTCAGTCTGCTTTTAGTTGGCCCAGAGCCCCAACTCATGGTCAATCGGACCCAGAGCCCCCCGAGTCCCGCTGGCCCCCAATACTGGAAACTCCAATTCCTGCTGGACTTAACCCACCAGCCTTGCTCCCGTTGTTTAGCCACCCCGAGGCTCACTATCAGGGACTGGGAATCCAGATAACAGCGACTTACCCAGCTGGATCAGGACCTAGAGTCTGAGGAAAGATCCCAAATATTCAGACGGACTCTGAAGGAAGTTCCTGCCATTGATGGCGGAGTGTGAATAATCGAGGTCCCACTCTACTTCAAAATAGTGAAGAGAATCTTTCCAATCAATCAGATCAAGGTTAGAGCTCTCTGCTTTACCAGGGTCTCTGGTCACTGCTAAACCAGCACCTGGAGTTCCGATGAGAGTGTCTAATCACCAAGCTCGCCACACCATGGGCCCACTCGAGCGAGGATTGGTGTCTGAGGCAAGGCCCTGTCTGACTGATCTCTCTGGTTCTCTCCTGTGTAGCCAGGTGACCTCAGTGGTGGCTGGGATAGTGGGGGCGTTGCTGTTCATGGTCCTTCTGATACTGCTCGTCATCTGGTGTGTGCGCAAGAAACGACTAAAGCAGAAACACACGAGGCTGAAACTCTTGGAGCAGAGGGAGGTGAGTGTGACCACAGCAAACCGGCAGTCATCCGCTCCCTGATCTGGCAACCGGTGAGGTCCCGCGGTAATTACCATCAGCCGGAAGCTGGAGGCGGGGAGTGCAGCTACTGTCAGACACAGTGACCAATGTTCCCTTTCTTTGGTGCGTGGTCCCTTTAACTGGCTGTGCGGTCCATTCAAATTTTCGTGCATGCGCGGTTTTTCCCATATAAAAGCCGGTGAGTGGCCTGGGCGGGACCTCCAGACCACCGTGTGGCCTCGCAGCTTAGCGGGAATGTTGGAAGTGACCCACCTCAATTGCACACTGGCATAACCCAGCCAAAGGCACTGGGGCAGGGTTTCCGTCGCACCTGGGAGGTTGATGCAAATAATTTCCCCCCATCCCATCCCCACTCAACCGCTTGACTGCGCTGCACCACAGTGTGTGACAGGGCCTCGGTTAACGTCTCATCTGAAAGACGGCACCTCCGTCAGTGCAGCACTGGGAATCTCAGCCAGGATTATCGGCTCAAACCTCTGGAGTGGGGCTTGAAACCATGACCTTCTGACTCAGATGGGAGTGCTGCCACTGAGCCACAACTGACACCTTTACAGTGTAAATCTGAGTTAAGGTGCAACGTGATCCTCCAGAGAGGCCGCAGCTATCGATTTACACTACCATAGTGTAAACACAAAGTGAAATGACCAGGAAACAGCGCACCGTGAATCGTGCACACTGAGCTCTGCACCCGATTCTCTCACTGGCCCCGGGGAAGCAGCCTCACCACGAGGACAGCGCCATGCGGTTTAAGTAGTAACACAGCAGCACCGTAACTCAGCCGGCTTAGCAGTGAACAGCACTCTGACTCCGCACCCTACCTGGGAGGTTATTCCAACCGTCACCAGACCAGAGGAAAGAAATTCTCCACAAATATGTTAAAAACTTACTTTTCACTATTTTAAATCTGTGTCACGTTGTGTACCTGGCGTGAAGTCATTTTCTGGGTCACCTGGTGTGCAAAGATTGAAGGGCCACACTGCGGATCCCGGATATAACCCGCTCTGTGTAGTGATCCCGGATATAACCTGCTCTGTGTAGTGATCCCGGATATAACCCACTCCGTGTTGTGATCCCGGATATAACCTGCTCTGTGTAGTGATCCCGGATATAACCCGCTCTGTGTAGTGATCCCGGATATAACCCGCTCTGTGTTGTGATCCCGGATATAACCCGCTCTGTGTAGTGATCCCGGATATAACCTGCTCTGTGTAGTGATCCCGGATATAACCCACTCCGTGTTGTGATCCCGGATATAACCCGCTCTGTGTTGTGATCCCGGATATAACCCGCTCTGTGTAGTGATCCCGGATATAACCTGCTCTGTGTAGTGATCCCGGATATAACCCGCTCTGTGTAGTGATCCCGGATATAACCCGCTCTGTGTAGTGATCCCGGATATAACCTGCTCTGTGTAGTGATCCCGGATATAACCTGCTCTGTGTAGTGATCCCGGATATAACCCACTCCGTGTTGTGATCCCGGATATAACCTGCTCTGTGTAGTGATCCCGGATATAACCTGCTCTGTGTAGTGATCCCGGATATAACCCACTCCGTGTTGTGATCCCGGATATAACCCGCTCTGTGTTGTGATCCCGGATATAACCCGCTCTGTGTAGTGATCCCGGATATAACCTGCTCTGTGTAGTGATCCCGGATATAACCCGCTCTGTGTAGTGATCCCGGATATAACCCGCTCTGTGTAGTGATCCCGGATATAACCTGCTCTGTGTTGTGATCCCGGATATAACCCGCTCTGTGTTGTGATCCCGGATATAACCCGCTCTGTGTTGTGATCCCGGATATAACCCGCTCTGTGTTGTGATCCCGGATATAACCCGCTCTGTGTTGTGATCCCGGATATAACCCGCTCTGTGTTGTGATCCCGGATATAACCCGCTCTGTGTAGTGATCCCGGATATAACCCGCTCTGTGTTGTGATCCTGGATATAACCCGCTCTGTGTTGTGATCCCGGATATAACCCGCTCTGTGTTGTGATCCCGGATATAACCCGCTCTGTGTTGTGATCCCGGATATAACCCGCTCTGTGTTGTGATCCCGGATATAACCCGCTCTGTGTTGTGATCCCGGATATAACCCGCTCTGTGTTGTGATCCCGGATATAACCCGCTCTGTGTTGTGATCCCGGATATAACCCGCTCTGTGTTGTGATCCCGGATATAACCCGCTCTGTGTTGTGATCCCGGATATAACCCGCTCTGTGTTGTGATCCCGGATATAAGCCGCTCTGTGTTGTGATCCCGGATATAACCCGCTCCGTGTTGTGATCCCGGATATAACCCGCTCCGTGTTGTGATCCCGGATATAACCCGCTCTGTGTTGTGATCCCGGATATAACCCGCTCTGTGTTGTGATCCCGGATATAACCCGCTCTGTGTTGTGATCCCGGATATAACCCGCTCTGTGTTGTGATCCCGGATATAACCCGCTCTGTGTAGTGATCCCGGATATAACCCGCTCCGTGTTGTGATCCCGGATATAACCCGCTCCGTGTTGTGATCCCGGATATAACCCGCTCCGTGTTGTGATCCCGGATATAACCCGCTCTGTGTTGTGATCCCGGATATAACCCGCTCTGTGTTGTGATCCCGGATATAACCCGCTCTGTGTTGTGATCCCGGATATAACCCGCTCTGTGTTGTGATCCCGGATATAACCCGCTCTGTGTTGTGATCCCGGATATAACCCGCTCTGTGTTGTGATCCCGGATATAACCCGCTCTGTGTTGTGATCCCGGATATAACCCGCTCTGTGTTGTGATCCCGGATATAACCCGCTCTGTGTTGTGATCCCGGATATAACCCGCTCTGTGTTGTGATCCCGGATATAACCCGCTCTGTGTTGTGATCCCGGATATAACCCGCTCTGTGTTGTGATCCCGGATATAACCCGCTCTGTGTTGTGATCCCGGATATAACCCGCTCTGTGTTGTGATCCCGGATATAAGCCGCTCTGTGTTGTGATCCCGGATATAACCCGCTCTGTGTTGTGATCCCGGATATAACCCGCTCCGTGTTGTGATCCCGGATATAACCCGCTCTGTGTTGTGATCCCGGATATAACCCGCTCTGTGTTGTGATCCCGGATATAACCCGCTCTGTGTTGTGATCCCGGATATAACCCGCTCTGTGTTGTGATCCCGGATATAACCCGCTCTGTGTAGTGATCCCGGATATAACCCGCTCTGTGTTGTGATCCCGGATATAACCCGCTCTGTGTTGTGATCCCGGATATAACCCGCTCCGTGTTGTGATCCCGGATATAACCCACTCCGTGTTGTGATCCCGGATATAACCCGATCTGTGTTGTGATCCCGGATATAACCCGCTCTGTGTTGTGATCCCGGATATAACCCACTCCGTGTTGTGATCCCGGATATAACCCGCTCTGTGTTGTGATCCCGGATATAACCCGCTCTGTGTTGTGATGTTTTGTCTCCTTCAGCTGGTCGAGCCGTTGACTCCGAGTGGAGTTGTTCCAAACCAAGCACAGATCCGCATCCTGAAGGAAACCGAAATGAAGAAAGTGAAGATTCTGGGATCTGGCGCCTTTGGAACAGTTTACAAGGTAAATAAACACGTCTTCACGTCGAGAGACCTGGACCGATTGTAATCACTGCTGTGACTCCGTTTTCTCATTCCTTCCAGCCTTTAACTCTTTGTAACCAGTTTGGAGTCCGCTATCGATCATGTGACAGAGGGCCAGCGAAACTGTCCTGTCAGAGGCCCAGTTTTGAACTCTGAATAGACACGTCTGCTAAGTGTGGGACACCATCCTTGGTGAATCCGTAGAACAACTTCCAGCATTTTGCATCATTGCCCCATCACTTTACAATTGAATTGAGTTTAGAGCTGATTCCCCAACTGGGCACCCCTGAGGAATTTAAAATGGTTCCCCGGTCCGCACTCCCTCTGGGGCCGCTCCTCAACTCCGGAATTTATTTCAAATAGTTCTAGTCACATTTAACTGCCCTGTTCCCATAATGGGAGTGAATAGAAGGGGTTTGGTCCATTGGAATCGATAGCTAGATCAGATTTGGGATGATGTGATAGCATCAGTATTTCTGAATGGTTTGCTCGAATTATCCTGTCAGTCTATTCCACGTGGACTCGCTGGGAGAGCCTAATTGATGACCTGGAATGCTTTGCCTTTTCCTAAATGCAGGGAGTCTGGATGCCGGAGGATGAAGATGTGAAGATCCCTGTTGCTATTAAGGTTTTAAGAGAGGGAACATCTCCGAAAGCAAACAAAGAGATCCTGGATGTAAGTATAACCAGTGGTGAACCAGCCCAGGGGCTTCAAACAAGATGCATCTGTTTATTAAATGCCACAGAAATAGTCAATCCTTACCCTGCTGAATAAACAGGAGCTCTCTACAGATGCAGTTTACCCAGATTCTCGGATGAAAGTCTCCCCCCTCTCAGCTCACAGTGAAATTAGTATGGGCCCGTCTCAACCAAGCTCCCATTCTGTCTCCCTCACGCTATCCTACAGAAGGTGATCCCCTCACCCTTCTGACTCCTGCCCTCTTTCTCTTCCATCAACACTTTTCAGAGTTATTGAAGCGGAATTTATCTCCAATTACTTTCACCTCGACAGTTCTGGTCCAATCCATGGTCAGTAGTTTGGTTTCCAACATGGCCGCCCCACTGGTGACCTTCGAGCCTCTTTTAAACATCTCTGCAATTCTGCCCTCGAGCACTTTGATGAAAATTCTTTGTTGCTTTGGATGTCTCCAAAGGCTTTGACAGGTTCTGGTGCCTTACACTTCTAAACAAGTTCTCAGTGTGTGGCCTCCCACCAAAGCTCTGTTCAAGGCTCCCGTGTCTCCTCTCACATCGTTCTACCTGTGCTGTAGCTCATGTCTGATCCTCTGACTCTTTCCATTAACTCGAGTTCCCAGGGCTCTGTGCTCCAACTCTGTTCCTTCTCCACATCAATAACCTCCTTCACTCATCATCAACACATTATCCACTTTTCTGCTGACGACCCCACTCTACACTGAGCTCCCTTCACTACCTAGACCCTCAGTGCACACAACCTGCAGTCCCCTCAGTGCAACAGATGAATGATTGCAACTGTTCTGTACCTGCCCTGGGTGCGATTGATGTTCACAGTGGGTTCAAAAAGTGGAATGGTGGTTCGATTCCTGGTGCCTCATCCCTCACGGTGAGGACGGAATTTCACCAATTCCCACTCCAGAGAAACGGACACACCAACCGGCAGCGGAGATTTGGAGAGTGGTGATCGCAGCGATTGGCAGACTGGTGAGCAGTGTTTGTGTGTTGCAGGAGGCGTACATAATGGCAGGAGTGAGTAGCCCTTACGTCTGCCGCTTGCTTGGGATCTGCCTGACGTCCACGGTGCAGCTGGTTACACAGCTGATGCCGTATGGATCCCTGCTGGATTACGTCCGAGAAAACAAGGACCGGATTGGATCCCAGCATCTCCTCAACTGGTGTGTGCAGATCGCAAAGGTACGTCAGCAGCGTGAGAAACCAGGGGATTACAGGCCTATTAAACTAACTTCTGTTGTGGGGAAGATACTAGAATCTATTAGGGACAGAGTGACTGAGCATTTGGACAATATGAGCTGATCAGAGAGAGCCAGCATGAATTTGTGAAGGGTAGGTCATGTCTAACAAACCTAATTGAATTTTTTGAGGATGTAACTAGTGTGGTAGATAAGGGAGTGTCTATGGATGTTAGTTATATGGACTTCCAGAAGGCATTCAACAGGGTTCCAAATAAGAGACTGTTAACAGAAATGAGTGTGCTTGGAATTGGAGGCAACCTATTGACATTGGGAGGGAGCAGATAGAGAGTGGGCATAATGGGTAAGTACTCCGATATGACGAGTGGTGTCCCCAGGGATCTGTACTGGGGCCTCAGCTTTTCACTATATAAATGACTTAGATGAAGGAATAGAAACTGGTATATAGAAGTTTGCTGACGACACCAAGCTCGGTGGCTCAGTAAATAGTGCAGACGGGAGCAGGAAGTTGCCATGGGACACTGATAGATTCAGTGAGTGGGCAAAACTGTGGCAGATGGAGTTCAATGTGGGGAAGTGTGAGGTCGCCCACTGTGGACCCAAGAAAGATTGATCAGAGTGTTTCCTAAACGGTGAGAATCTGGGAGCTGTGGGGGAGCCGAGAGAGTTAGGGGCCCAAGTTCAGAAATCACTAAACACTGGTGGACAGGGTCAAAAATAATTCAAAAGGCGAACGGAATGTTGGCCTTTATCTCCAGGGCTGGAATACAGAGGGGAGGAAGGGATGCTCCAGCTGTACAGAGCCTTGGTCAGACCCCCTCTGGAGTAACTGGGTTCAGTTCCGGGCCCCGCCCCTCAGGAAGGATATATTGGCCTCGGAGGGGGAGAAGCGCAGATTCACCAGAATGATACCGGAGCTAAAAGGGTTAAATTCCGAGGCCAGGTTACACAGACTGGGCTTGTATTCCCTCGAGTTTAGAAGATTAAGGGGTGATCTAATCGAGGCGTTTATGCTGATTAAAGGAGTTGATCGGGTCGAGAGAGAGAAACTGTTTCCTCTGGTGGGGGGAGTCCAGAACAAGGGGGCAGAACCTTAAAATTAGAGCCAGGCCGTTCAGGGGTGATGTCAGGAAGCACTTCACACAAAGGGCAGTGGAAATCTGGAACTCTCTCCCCCAAAAAGCTGTGGAGGCTGTGGGTCAGTTGAAAATTCCAAAACTGAGCTTGGTAGATTTTTGTTGAGCAAGGATATTAAGGGATACAGAACCAAGGTGGGTAGATGGAGTTAAGATACAGATCAGCCGTAATCTAATTGAATGGCGGAACAGGCTCGAGGGGCTGAATGGCCTCCTCCTGCTCCTAGGTGTAAACTGGGCACGGCCTCCAATCCTAGCGCCTTCTGCCACTCCACCGGGAGCAGGCACTGCAGAGCATGGGTGGCATACCGAGGGCGAGAGCAGCCCCTGGAAGGTATATGGATTCGGTAATTCCAGAGGAGCCTGGGCTGCAGTGTGGCAGCAGAGCTGGATTGATGTAATTGCTTCTCTCGTTGAATAACCTACTGCACCTCATGCAGGAAGAGTGAGTCCAGAGGTTCAATCAGCGGGGGGGGTTTATGGGAGGTTTTCGAAGGCGGAGAGGTGGCCTTGGAAGAGATTGAAAGGGGCAGGAATGTACAAACTGAAAGCTCACAATTGTGATCTAAGGCAGGTTGAAAGGTGAGAAGAGTGAGCTGGAGTACACTGACTGAATCTCTCTCTCGGTCCCTTAGGGAATGAATTACCTGGAAGATCATGTTCGATTGGTCCACCGTGATCTGGCAGCGAGGAATGTCTTGGTGAAGAGTTCGAATCACGTGAAGATCACGGACTTCGGGCTTGCCAGACTCCTGGATATCGATGAGACGGAATATCACGCGGATGGAGGAAAGGTAAGTGCCGCCTGTCGAACTGGACCCACGGTCTCTGTACCCCTCACAATCTACACCTCACTACAGCCATGCTGGAGAAGCAGACGCAGTGTCTCACTGGAACAGCCTCAGCTCAGACTCTGCCGTTCGACCTGAGGAGGCCTCGCACTCTGCACTGAGTCACGAATCTGAATCATTGAAATTCCAGAGATAATTGAGGGAAACTATGCAGAGTCTGAGTTTCCACCCCTACCCTTATCCCCTTTGTAGATTAGAGTTACCCGAGCTCAGTGTGTGTCTGACTCTCCGTTACTCGTTCCCTTTACGTCCCACCTTGCTTTTGCAGCTGGCGTGTTTGGGTTTGCGAGGACCAGGGTCATGGAATTGTCCGCGCTCCCTCCCAGTTAGAGTCAGTGCCCTTGGGTTTTCAGAATGTGAAGTGATTCATCTCATCTGCTCTCTTAGGTTCCGATCAAATGGATGGCGTTGGAATCCATCTTGCACCGAAAATTCACCCACCAAAGTGACGTCTGGAGTTACGGTATGTAAACTGCGCCCTCGCTGTGACATCACAGCGCCCGATCTGACTGTCGCTGAGTACGAACAGAGGCGGTAACGTGAGCTGCAGCTGGACTCCGTCTAATCTGACCCCGCCCTGCTCGGCCCTGGCCCCGGCCCCGCTCGGCCCCGGCCCTGGCCCCGCTCAGCCCCGCCCCGCCTGGCCTCAGCCCCGGCCCCACCCGACCCCGCCCCTGCCCCATGGAATTCTAACTGCTTATCGGTCTGTCATGGTTTTGCAACATTTCGTGGTGAGGTCCCGACCCGGTAGGATTGGCTCACGGTGGGGGTACTGGGTGGGTGAGGCTCACGCACTGAGTAGGAAGCTGCTCACCGAGAGTCTGGGTATCCGGCAGCACAGACAGCGCTATCCCGGTCGTGTTACTCAGGACTGTCCGCGTTGTCTGTCTGCGTCACACTCCTCGTGCAGTGTTGTGACTGAATGTCCCGGCTGTCTGTTTGCAGGTGTAACGGTCTGGGAATTGATGACGTTTGGAGCGAAGCCGTATGATGGGATCCCAGCTCGAGAGATCCCTGACCTGCTGGAGAAGGGCGAGCGCCTCCCGCAGCCCCCGATCTGCACCATTGACGTCTACATGATCATGGTGAAATGTGAGTTAGAAACCGGCACACAACACAGGACACCCGCTCACCACACGCAGCACACCGCCCGGTGTGGGACTGAGCCCCGGGGAGCACCGCCTGGTGTGGGACTGAGCCCGAGCAACGCCCGGTGTGGGACTGGGGCTCGGGGAGCACCGCCCGGTGTGGGACTGAGCCCCGGGGAGCACCGCCCGGTGTGGGACTGAGCCCCGGGGAGCACCGCCCGGTGTGGGACTGAGCCCCGGGGAGCACCGCCCGGTGTGGGACTGAGCCCCGGCGAGCACCGCCCGGTGTGGGACTGGGCCCCGGGGAGCACCACCCGGTGTGGGACTGAGCCCCGGGGAGCACCGCCCGGTGTGGGACTGAGCCCCGGGGCGCACCACCCGGTGTGGGACTGAGCCCCGGGGAGCGGGAGAGCACCACCCTGTGTGGGACTGGGCCCCGGGGAGCACCGCCCGGTGTGGGACTGGGCCCCGGGGAGCACCGCCCGGTGTGGGACTGGGCCCCGGGGAGCACCGCCCGGTGTGGGACTGAGCCCCGGGGAGCACCGCCCGGTGTGGGACTGAGCCCCGGGGCGCACCACCCGGTGTGGGACTGAGCCCCGGGGAGCGGGAGAGCACCACCCTGTGTGGGACTGGGCCCCGGGGAGCACCGCCCGGTGTGGGACTGGGCCCCGGGGAGCACCGCCCGGTGTGGGACTCAGACCCGGGGAGCAGCGTCCGGTGTGGGACTGGGCCCTGGGGAGCACCACCCGGTGTGGGATTGGGAGTGGGGGGGCACCGCCCGGTGTGGGACTGAGACCCGGGGAGCACCGCCCGGTGTGGGACTGAGCCCCGGGGAGCACCGCCCGGTGTGGGACTGAGACCCGGGGAGCAGCGTCCGGTGTGGGACTGGGCCCTGGGGAGCACCACCCGGTGTGGGACTGGGAGCGGGGGGGCACCGCCCGGTGTGGGACTGAGCCCCGGGGAGCACCGCCCGGTGTGGGACTCAGACCCGGGGAGCAGCGTCCGGTGTGGGACTGGGCCCTGGGGAGCACCACCCGGTGTGGGACTGGGAGCGGGGGGGCACCGCCCGGTGTGGGACTGAGCCCCGGGGAGCACCGCCCGGTGTGGGACGGAGCCCCGGGGAGCACCGCCCGGTGTGGGACTGGGCCCCGGGGAGCACCGCCCGGTGTGGGACTGGGCCCTGGGGAGCACCACCCGGTGTGGGACTGAGACCCGGGGAGCAGCGTCCGGTGTGGGACTGGGCCCTGGGGAGCACCACCCGGTGTGGGACTGAGCCCCGGGGAGCACCGCCCGGCTGTACCTGTTAATGAGCATTTTCCCTTAATTTGCTGGATTTCAATAGAAAACATGCACTCTGCTAAAAACAGAAAATGCTGAAAATGTTCAGCTGGGTCAGGCAGCATCTGTGGTGAGAGAGACAGAGTTAACTTCTCAGGTCGATGACTTTTCATCAGAGATATAGCAGGGAAAGGGGGAGGGGAGGAATGAATCAAAGGGACGGTCTGTGATGGGTGGAAGGCAGGAGAGATTAAATGACAAAAGGGATGATGGTGCGAGGCAAAAGGAGATGGAAATGGGTCAAGTAAAGAAACAAAAGACGGGTCTCGAGGAGGTGGAAATGGCAACAGCAAAATAATTACCAGCACCTGCAGTCTGGAAAAAATAGGGGCAGAGGTTATGGTCTGTAATTGTTGAACTCGATGTTGTCCTGAAGGCTCTAAAGTGTCTAATCGAGCTTACGTTGAGCTTCATTGGAACAGTGCAAGAGGCTGAGGTCAGAGTGGGAGTGGAGTTAGAATTTCCATTTGCTTTGCAATCGAAAAGTACCTTCAGAGGATCGTTAACTTTGAAGTGAAATGTTGCACAGCTGACTGTAATGTGTAATGTGCATCCTCTCGTCCGAGGAAAACAAGCTCGCAGTCAGCAGTCACAGGGATCAAAACTCCGCCGTGGCTCAGCCGCAGTGACGGTACCTCAGAAAGCTCATGGTCGGCAGTGAACGGCTGTAGGGCGTCCCGAGGGTGTGAAAGGTGCTGAATGAAGGGCGTCTCCTTCCTCACATCTCCTTCCTCACAACGTGGCTTCCTGGCTCCGGGGCTTTTCCGGAGAGGTGGGTTCCGTGCTCCCGAATTGCGATTGACTGTATTTTTCCGATTGTTTTCTCAGGCTGGATGATCGACTCGGAATGCCGACCCAGGTTCCGGGAATTGGTGATGAAGTTTACAATAATGGCCCGAGACCCCCCACGATACATAGTAATCCAGGTGAGTGCGGTGAGGGGGGGTGGGGGTGGAGAGCGCGGGGGACAGGGGGGGTGGTGTGGAGGGACGGAGGGGTGCAGAGCGCGGGGGACGGGGTGGAGAGCAGGGTGGGGGGGGGGGCCTCGTGCAGCTGCTGATCAGCTCCTTGCCCATCATTAGCAGGGCCTGAGTTGGGAGTGGAGCTAACCCTGGGGGCAGGATCGGGGTGAGATCGACCACTGGACATAGCGACTGTCTCTGACTCCGTGACCCTCATCCACACTTTCTTCACCTCCAAACTCGATTACTCAAAAGCTTTCCCCTCTTCCCCCAACCAGCCCCCCCCCCCCTCACTACCCTCTCCCTCGTCCCACCCCGCTCCTTGCCGTTCCCCCCGCCCCTCCTTGGCCAGTGTCTGAACTTTTATCTTTTTCTCTGCCCCCCGCTCCCCCCTCCCCCTCCCCCCGCACTCCCTCCCCCCGCACCCCACCCCCCTCTCCCCGCACCCCACCCCCCGCACCCCCTCCCCCTCCCCCCGCACCCCTCCCCCCGCACCCCACCCCCCCTCTCCCCCCTCCCCCTCGATCTCCCTCTCCCCCTCGATCCCCCTCCCACCCCTCTCTGATTTTGATGATTCTGTCGGTGCCTCTGGCCGTGAGACAGCCTGTTCTGTCACTCTGGTATTTCAGTGCTGAGTCTGAGCTGGAATGTCGGAGACCTGATCCGTGTGTCCCCCTGTCTTGCTGTAGGGCGATGAGCAGATGGTCCTTCAGAGCCCCACTGACAGTAAGTTCTACCGCACCCTGTTGGAGGATGAGGAGATGCAGGACATGATCGACGTCGAGGAATATCTGGTACCACATCAACGGTTTTTCACCACTCAGCCCTGCACCAGTAACAGGAGCAGAATGCCATCTTCCACAGTAAATATTTGTAACAGTGTTTAACCCAGCTCCTTTCATACCAGTTCAGGATTCCTTAGACCAGGCACCCAGCGACACAGACAGGCTCCTGTTCCTTCCAGTGCAGGGCTCCAGTAGTGGAGATCTGGATCAGACACCGGTGCTTGCTTATTCTGGGTTCAAGGGAAGTCAAATCATGGAGCATTAATCCAGACCTCACCACGTGGAAATGGCAGAGAATCTCCAGGATGTTCACTGAATTCCTGCCTTCAAGATTGTGTCCTATCATGGAAACCATACATGTGCCTGATGTAAACAGTCAGTCTGGGCCAGGGCTGCGTGTGTTCTGGGCAATTAGGCTCAGTGTCTGCCTCAGCTCCTCATGTTCTGGCCGTGCCAGCTCACTGGGGAAACAGCGGATGCAGCACAGGACAGGCCCAGGAGCCGGGGTCTAACCAGGCCCAGGAGCCAGGGTCTGACCCGGGCCCAGGAGCCGGGGCCTGACCCAGGGCCCAGGGGCCGGGGCCTGACCCGGGCCTGTCCTGTGCCCTCAGTTTATGGATTGTTTTGATCAGTCGGATCGCTCCAAGTAAATCCTGACTGGTCACAGGTGTTGTCCCAGGGGAGCAGCATTTGGGGATTGTAGGTGTGAAGAGGAACTCCAGCGTGGAGATTGTTTTAGGCAGGATCAGTATAATATTTGAGTCGCGGAAGCTCCCCCAGTACGAGTGCTGGGTCCCTGCAGTATTGAGCTGTCCTACCTCGCACAGTCCGGGTTACGCCTGACCTCTGCACTTTTGGCTTAGGGAGGGAAATCGATCAGAGGTCACCATCCAGTGTGACTCCTGCTGGACATATAGTGCGTGGGTGTTGGGTTAAGGAAGGTAGGGACTTGGATTGGCTGTGATGGCCTCCACAGTCAAATATCCTGCTGCCACTCACTGGGCGCACATGAATGGCCCTCGGAGGAAGACGAGGCTCATGGGACTGGAATTCAGGGTGCGTTGGGCCTGCAGGAGAGGAAAATTGAGGCGACGGGGGTTAAATATATATTTCAATCGAAATGCTGTTAACACCCTGAATATCAGCACCTGAAAGTGTGATGGGGTCTCCTCCCCGCTTCCCCGAAACATTACATTCTTTCCTCTGCGTTCTTGAACAGCAGGCAACTCTGTGCTGTGCAATTCCAGCTCTTCAACCGCTCCGAGCTGCTAATGCAGCCCAGACTGGACTTCATTCTGTCGCTGAGTGAGTGCGAGACTGAGTTAGTACCCTACAGGCACTAGTTAGTGGGAGGCGGTTAGTGCAAGGCAGTTAGGGCACTAGTTAGTGCAAGGCAGTTAGGGCACCAGTTAGTGCGAGGCAGTTAAGGCACTAGTTAGTGCAAGGCGGTTAGGGCACTAGTTAGTACAAGGCAGTTAGGGCACTAGTTAGTGGGAGGCGGTTAGGGCACTAGTTAGTGGGAGGTGGTTAGGGCACTAGTTAGTGGGAGGCGGTTAGGGCACTAGTTAGTGGGAGGCAGTTAGGGCACTAGTTAGTGGGAGGCAATTAGGGTACTAGTTAGTGGGAGGCGGTTAGGGCACTAGTTAGTGGGAGGCAGTTAGGGCACTAGTTAGTGGGAGGCGGTTAGGGCACTAGTTAGCGGGAGGAGGTTAGGGCACTAGTTAGTGGGAGGCGGTTAGGGCACCAGTTAGTGGGAGGCGGTTAGGGCACTAGTTAGTGCGAGGCGGTTCGGGCACCAGTTAGTGGGAGGCGGTTAGGGCACTAGTTAGTGGGAGGCGGTTAGGGCACTAGTTAGTGCAAGGTGGTTCGGGCACCAGTTAGTGGGAGGCGGTTAGGGCACTAGTTAGTGCGAGGTGGTTCGGGCACCAGTTAGTGGGAGGCGGTTAGGGCACTAGTTAGTGGGAGGCGGTTAGGGCACTAGTTAGTGCGAGGTGGTTCGGGCACCAGTTAGTGGGAGGCGGTTAGGGCACTAGTTAGTGGGAGGCGGTTAGGGCACTAGTTGGTGCGAGGTGGTTCGGGCACCAGTTAGTGGGAGGCGGTTAGGGCACTAGTTAGTGGGAGGCGGTTAGGGCACTAGTTAGTGGGAGGCGGTTAGGGCACTAGTTAGGGCACTAGTTAGTGCGAGGTGGTTTGGGCACCAGTTAGTGGGAGGCAGTTAGGGCACTAGTTAGTGCGAGGTGGTTCGGGCACTAGTTAGTGCGAGGTGGTTCGGGCACCAGTTAGTGGGAGGCGGTTAGGGCACTAGATAGTGGAAGGCAGTTAGGGCACTAGTTAGTGCGAGGTGGTTCGGGCACGAGTTAGTGGGAGGCGGTTAGGGCACCAGTTAGTGGGAGGCGGTTAGGGCACTAGTTAGTGCGAGGTGGTTCGGGCACGTTAGTGGGAGGCGGTTAGGGCACTAGTTAGTGGGAGGCGGTTAGGGCACTAGTTAGTGCGAGGTGGTTCGGGCACCAGTTAGTGGGAGGCGGTTAGGGCACTAGTTAGTGCGAGGTGGTTCGGGCAGGGTGGGCCGGGCTCCGGGTCTTGTCTGACGGGTTCTTTTGTTTCCCTTTCAGAGTGCGGCGAGTGTGGCAGAGGTTGAAGGTCAGGGGTCAGCGGCTGCACAGAGCTCCAGCTTGGCCCATGGTGCCTCGCAGCAACCGGCTGCTGCCTGCGTGGAGACTTACGCTGAGGCCGAGGCCTCGGGATGTAAAGGAGTGCCCAGCTGTCCCGCCCAAGAGAACAGTGTGGCTCAGCGGTATAGCTCCGATCCCACAGTGCATCTGAACGGCGAGGGAGACGATGAGCTGGAGCTGGACAGTTACATCCCACTGGGGTCCTACCCCACAGAAGCAGGTGTGGAACCACTGCTATTACCGTTAGTGCGTGTTCCTTCTCCCACAGGCAGCAACTGGGCCCCTTCCTCCAACCGCTCCCCCTCCCCCCCCCACCCGCCGGAAACCACATGCGCGCGCCCCCCCCCCCCCCCGCAGAAACAGCGGCCCCACACACTCCGAGCCTGGTGATTATCCTTCATGTGTCAGCTGAGAGTGAACGGCCATTTACGATGGGAGGCTGCCACCTGGCGCTCTCGACGTTCACACGTATACACACTGCGACAGATGATAGATTGTCGTAGGGTGCAGAGATTTAATCTCGCCCACCGCCCTCAAATGTTGCTGAGACCCCCCGCCCCGAGGCTGGGGTCAGCTTTCTCAGCACAGGCCAGGGTCGGGTTTGGCTCAATGCCGCAGTGCGGTTGCTTTGGGCTCCTCTGTGGCGGCGCCCGGCTGGCAGGAAGGGAGGTGCTCGGACCCAGGTGCCCAGACCACCGGCACTACCCCTCTCCGAGCCATGAGCTGGCGGAGCGAGCGGCCCGGAGACCGGCGGAGCGAGCGGCCCGGAGACCGGCGGAGCGAGCGGCCCGGAGACCGGCGGAGCGAGCGGCCCGGAGACCGGCGGAGCGAGCCTGGTCACAGCACGGTTTGGGTGCTGCGTCTCCCAGCAACACCTCAACCTGGTTTCCTTTATAATCTTTGTCTTTTGTTTCTTTTCAGATTACATAAACCAGGCGGAAGGAACCTCGTCTCCTGCCCGAGCTAGAAGACCCGAGTTAGTCGCTCGAAGCGGTGCCGGGAATGGCCCCCTGATCCCAAAGAGCCCATTCAGAAACACCGTGGAAAATCCCGAATACCTGTCTCACCAGAGCCTGGTGTCAGGGGACAAGGATCCGGCATTCGATAATCCTGATTACTGGGGTCAGGACCCCCAGGACAGGCCGCAGCCTGGGAATACTCGCTGCCTGAGCCCTGCCGCGCTCCCACCAACGCAACCCAACGGATACATCCGCGTTGCAACGGCAGAGAATCCCGAATACCTTGGCCTCGCGGAGACCAGCAGTGTGTAGAGAATGCGCAGCTCCCGGTGTAACCGGCTCTCTCACTGCCAGCACTTGGAATAAGAAATAGGGACCTTAAAGTTACTCAAAGCAGAGAGGACGTCTCCCGTGCCCGACACCATCAGGCAGCTTGTTTCTCGCATCACTTTATCCGAATCCCTCTGTGAGCAGCTCCTCCACAGGATTGTTGGTGCCACAGTTTACTGACGAATCTTCCACGAGTGTAAGCTCCGTTCCTGGTGAATTGGAGCCTGGGCTTGACTGCAGAGCTCACCATCAATGTAGCATTAAAAGACAGAGTGGCAGCCAATCCCGGGCCGACCTGGGCCGCAGCAAATCCTGGGCCGCAGCCAATCCCGCGCAGTCAGCAGGTCGATTTTTTAACCATTTCCTCGGAGTCCGTTCGCGAAAAGCACAAAATCCAGTTTCAGTTCCACGAGTTCAGTGATGATCCAGGTGGGCAGAGGTTTCCGTAAACCCCCCCACAGCAGGATCCCGCATTTTAAATCACTCTGAGGGGGCACGGACCCCCCCCCCCCCCCCCTTGGGCACGGACCCTCGCCCCCCACCCCCCCCGGGCACGGACCCTCGCCCCCCCCCCACCCCCCCGGGCACGGACCCTGGGGTTTGTGTTCAGTTTCCTGAGTCACTGGCCGTGTCTCCCGTAATGTTAACGGTCGGTTGTGCGCGCAATGAATGGATGGGAATTCCCGCGGTATATGATTGGCTGAGCCTGGTGACGGGCAGTGAAGAGCCGGTCGGTGACTGCCCCGTTGGGAGGGGGACGTCCAACTTGCGGGTGATGCTGGGGTTATGGTCTGAGCTGGAAAGTGAGTGACCGAGGTTCCAGTGTGAATATTCCACCCATCGACGTTAAAACGAATTAACGTCTTTTTAAAGATGAAGTTTAAAGTTTGTACAGCGGAGAGTTGGAAACAATCGGTTTTCTGTTTGGAGAATGTTGATCAATGTTGGAGTTTGTGATTTTTTAAGAAGTTTTATCAGTTTTTTTGTATATTTGAGTATGGGGAAATAGTTTTGTATGTTTGAAAAAAATATTTTTTCTAGAAGTATCCATTGATGTGAATGTTTTCAGATGAGCACTTTTACTAGTTTCTTACTGGGAAATGGTTCGATTTATATTTTGATTACAGTTGGTGGTGGAATTGCGAGTGGCTGCGCTCAGACACCCAGCCCAGACCCCTGGCTGTCGATATCTGTGGATACTGACTAATTCCAGCCTGGAATATCTAAAAGCCGCTTTGGTTTAATGGTGAGTCAGGCAGGAGCGATTGTACCGATAAACTGGTCAGCACTCCACACGAACCGGGAGTTTAATCAGGCCCCAGTGCAGCCCAGCGCAGTGATGGTGATTTTACTTTAATCCTGTGCTTGGACTCGTGCTGTGATCGTCAGCGGGTGGGCCTGAGGAAGAGTGACTGATCCCCTGGGTTCACTGAGCGGGGCAGGAGGTGAGAGCGCCTCAGTGATCCTGCAGCATTGACCAGGGCGTCACAATCACACCCGACAGGCCACTCGTCCGTGAGCTGTGCGATCGGACTGTGCCCTTCTGCATTCCTCACTGGCGGGGAGGAGTCACAGCGGTCTAACTCTGAAGTTGCTTCTATCTTCTGCCTGCAGCCACTGTATCCTGGATTTATTCTCTGAATCTGATCCTACAAACACTGTTGTTAATAAATCTCACTATTTTTAATCTTTCTTATTTCATTCTCCGGTTCAGAAATTCCATTTTATTACATGAGAGTCTCCGTGTTTGGAGCTTTTAATATTTCCAACTTTAAGCATTTCCAGCATTGCGGCGCTGGAGCTGCGAATGGATACATACTGGAGCATTCGCGATGCTGAGGACGTCGTGGATAGCACGTTTAATGAGTTGGTCACACCGCAGGTAAAGGCTGCACAGGCAGGAAGGGAATGGGTGACCGACAGGCATTGTAGTAGGCATAGGCAGGTAGTGCAGGGGTCCCCTGTGGCCATCCCCCTCTCAAACAGATATACCGCTTTGGATATTGTTGAGGGAGATGGCTTATCAGGGGAAGGCAGCAGCAGCCAACTTCCTGGCACCACGAGTGGTTCTGCTGCACAGGACGGGAGGAAAAAGAGCGAGAGAGCTATAGTGATAGGGGATTCTATTGTAAGGGGAATAGATAGGCGTTTCTGCAGCCGCAAACGAGACTCCAGGATGGTATGTTGCCTCCCTGGTGCAAGGGTCAAGGATGTCTCGGAGCGGCTGCAGGCCATTCTGGAGGGGGAGGGTGAACAACCAGTTGTCGTGGTACATATAGGTACCAACGATATAGGTAAAAAACGGGATGAGGTCCTAAAAGCTGAATATAGGGAGTTACAATGTAAATTTAAAAAATAGGACCTCAAAGGTAGTAATCTCAGGATTGCTACCAGTGCCACGTGCTAGTCAGAGTAGAAATAAAAGGATATTTCAGATGAATACATGGCTAGAGGAATGGTGCAAGGGGGAGGAATTCAAATTCCTGGAACATTGGAACCGGTTCTGGGGGAGGTGGGACCAGTACAAACTGGACGGTTTGCACCTGGGCAGGACCGGGACCGATGTCCTAGGGGGAGTGTTTGCCAGTGCTGTTGGGGAGGGTTTAAACTAAAATGGCAGGGGGTTGGGAACCTGTGCAGGGAGACAGAGGAAAGGGAAGCAAAAGACAGGAAGGAGAAAAGCAAAAGTAGAAGTCAGAGAAATCAAGGGTGTAAATCAAACATGGCCACAGTAAACAATAATTCTAAAAGGTCTAAGAGTGTTAAAAAAAAACTAGCCTGAAGGCTTTGTGTCTTAATGCAAGGAGCATTCGTAATAAGGTGGATGAATTAGCTGCGCAAATAGTTGTAAACGGATATGATATAATTGGGATTACGGAGACATGGCTCCAGGGTGACCAAGGCTGGGAATTCAACATCCAGGGGTATTCAATATTCAGGAAGGACAGACAAAAAGGAAAAAGAGGTGGGGTAGCATTGCTGGTTAAAGAGATTAACACAATAGTAAGGAAAGATATTAGCTCTGACGATGTGGAATCTGTATCGGTAGAACTGAGAAATACCAAGGGGCAGAAAGCGTTAGTGGGAGTTGTATACAGATCCCCAAACAGTAATGCTGAGTTTGGGGATGGCATTAAACGGGAATGTAAGAAATCACACAACACCAGGTTATAGTCCAACAGCTTTATTTGAAATCACAAGCTTTCGGAGCGCTGCTCCTTCTTCAGGTGAAGTGGAGAAATGCATAAAGACACAGCTTATATAGTCAGAGAATCATGTCAGATGTTTACAGGTAACCTTTCCAACTGCCATTTATCGCACCTCGGCAGAGAGATAATCACAGCAGTCAAAGGTGTGAATGGTGTCCAAACAGGTCAGTCAGGGAAACATTACATCAAAGAACAATCAGGTGGGGTCACAAGTGGTCAAATATTGCAGATGCTGGGGTCTGTATGAAAAACAAAAAAACAGACAAAAAACATTTTTTTTGGCTGGAAATCACAGCAGGTCCAGCCGCATCTGTGTAGAGAGAACAAGCCAATGTCGACTCGAGTCTGGATGACCCTGCATCAGGTGGGGTTACATGTAGCGTGACATGAACCCAAGATCTCGGTTAAGGCCGTCCTCATGGGTGCGGAACTTGGCTATCAGTTTCTGCTCGACGATTTTGCGTTGTCGTGTGTCTCGAAGGCCACCTTGGAGAATGCTTACCCGAAGATCGGAGGCTGAATGTCCTTGACTGCTGAAGTGTTCCCCGACTGGGAGGGAACACTCCTGCCTGGTGATTGTTGCACGGTGTCCGTTCATCCGTTGTTGCAGTGTCTGCATGGTCTCGCCGTCATCATCAAAGACGGACACCTCAGCACTTCACTCTACCGCAAGCCCACGGACAACCTCACGATGCTTCACTTCTCCAGCTTCCACCCTAACCACGTTAAAGAAGCCATCCCCTATGGACAAGCCCTGCGAATACACAGGATCTGCTCAGACGAGGAGGAACGCGATGGACACCTACAGACACTGAAAGACGCCCTTGTAAGAACGGGATATGATGCTCGACTCGTCGATCGACAGTTCCGACGGGCCACAGCGAAAAATCGCATAGACCTCCTCAGAAGACAAACACGGGACAACCAACAGAGTACCCTTCGTCGTCCAGTACTTCCCCGGAGCGGAGAAACTACGCCATGTTCTTCGCAGCCTTCAACATGTCATCGATGACGACGAACACCTCGCTAAGGCCATCCCCACGCCTCCACTACTCGCTTTCAAACAGCCGCCTAACCTCAAACAGACCATCATTCGCAGCAAATTACCCAGCTTTCAGGAGAACAGCGACCACGACACCACACAACCCTGCCACAGCAACCTCTGCAAGACATGCCAGATCATCAACACAGATACCATCATCACACGTGAGGACACCACCCACCAGGTACATGGTACATACTCCTGTGACTCGGCCAACGTTGTCTACCTCATACGTTGCAGGAAAGGATGCCCCGGAGCATGGTACATCGGCGAGACCATGCAGACACTGCGACAACGGATGAACGGACACCGCGCAACAATCACCAGGCAGGAGTGTTCCCTCCCAGTCAGGGAACACTTTAGCAGTCAAGGACATTCAGCCTCCGATCTTCGGGTAAGCATTCTCCAAGGTGGCCTTCGAGACACACGACAACGCAAAATCGTCGAGCAGAAACTGATAGCCAAGTTCCGCACCCATGAGGACGGCCTTAACCGAGATCTTGGGTTCATGTCACGCTACATGTAACCCCACCTGATGCAGGGTCATCCAGACTCGAGTCGACATTGGCTTGTTCTCTCTACACAGATGCGGCTGGACCTGCTGTGATTTCCAGCCAAAAAAAATGTTTTTTGTCTTTTTTTGTTTTTCATACAGACCCCAGCATCTGCAATATTTGACCACTTGTGACCCCACCTGATTGTTCTTTGATGTAATGTTTCCCTGACTGACCTGTTTGGACACCATTCACACCTTTGACTGCTGTGATTATCTCTCTGCCGAGGTGCGATAAATGGCAGTTGGAAAGGTTACCTGTAAACATCTGACATGATTCTCTGACTATATAAGCTGTGTCTTTATGCATTTCTCCACTTCACCTGAAGAAGGAGCAGCGCTCCGAAAGCTTGTGATTTCAAATAAAGCTGTTGGACTATAACCTGGTGTTGTGTGATTTCTTACATTTGTCCACCCCAGTCCAACTCCGGCATCTCCACACCATTAAACGGGAAATTAGAGAAGCATGCAATAAGGGCACAGCAGTTATTATGGGTGACTTTAATCTACATATAGATTGGGCTAACCAAATTAGTAACAATACTGTGGAGGAGGAATTCCTAGAGTGTATACGGGATGGCTTCCTGGACCAATATGTTGAGGAACCAACTAGAGATCAGGCCATCTTAGACTGGGTATTATGTAATGAGAAAGGATTAATTAGCAATCTTGTGTGAGGCCCCTTGGGGAGGAGCGATCATAATATGATAGAATTTTTCATTAAGATGGAGAGTGAAGTAGTTGACTCAGAGACTAGGGTCCTGAATTTAAATAAAGGAAACTACGATGGTATGAGGCGCGAGTTGGGTAGGATTGATTGGGGAATGTTACTCAAAGGGTTGACGGTGGATAGGCAATGGAAAACATTTAAAGATCGCATGGATGAACTACAGAACTTGTTCATCCCAGTTTGGCATAAAAATAAAACAAAAAAGGTAACTCAACCGTGGCTAACAAGGGAAATTAGGGATAGCATAAGATCCAAGGAGAGGACATATAAATTGGCCAGAAAAAGCAGTAACCTGAGGATTGGGAGCAGTTTAGGATTCAGCAAAGAAGGACAAAGGGATTCATTAAGAGGGGGGAAATAGATTATGAGAGTAGGCTTGCAGGGAACATAAAAACTGACTGTAAAAGCTTCTATTAATATGTGAAGAGAAAAAGATTGGTGAATCAAGCATAGGTCCCTTGCAGTCAGAATCAGGGGAATTTATAATGGGCAACAAAGAAATGGCAGACCAATTAAATACATACTTTGGTTCTGTCTTCACAAAGGAGGACACAAATAACCTCCCAGAGATGTCGGGGAACATAGGGTCTAATGAGAGGGAGGAACTGAATGAAATCAGTATTTGTAGGGAAATGGTGTTAGGGAAATTGATGGGATTGAAGGCCGATAAATCCCCAGGGCCTGATAATCTACATCCTAGGGTACTTAAGGAAGTGGCCCTAGAAATAGTAGATGCATTGCTAGTCATCGTCCAAAATTCTATAGACTCTGGAACAGTTCCCATGGATTGGTGGGTAGCTAATGTAACCCCACTATTTAAAAAAGGTGGTAGAGAGAAAACGGGGAATTATAGACTGGTAAGCCTGACATCAGCAGTGGGGAAAATGCTAGAGTCCATTATAAAAGATGTAATAGCAGAGCACTTGGAAAACAGTGACATGATCGGACAAAGTCAACATGGATTTACAAAAGGTAAATCATGCTTGACTAATCTGGAATTTTTTGAGGATGTAACTGGTAGAATAGATAAGGGAGAACCAGTGGATGTGGTGTATTTGGACTTTCAGAAGGCTTTTGATAAGGTCTTGCATAAGAGATTAGCATGCAAAGTTAAAGCACATGAGATTGGGGGCAAGGTACTGACTTGTATAGAGAACTGGTTGGCAGACAGGAAGCAAAGAGTTGGAATAAACGGGTCTTTTTCCGAGTGGCAGGCAGTGACTAGTGGGGTACCGCAGGGATCGGTGCTAGGACCCCAGTTATTCACAATATATATTAATGATCTAGACGAGGGAACTAGATGTAATATCTCCAAGTTTGCAGACGACACAAAGCTGGGTGGGCGTGTGTGCTGTGAGAAGAATGCAGAGGAACTCCAGTATGATTTGGACAGGTTGGGTGATTGGGCAGATGCATGGCAGATGCAGTATAATGTGGATAAATGCGAGGTTATCCACTTTGGTGGCAAAACAGGAAGACAGATTATTATCTGAATGGCAATAGATTGGGAGAAGGGGAAGTGCAACGAGACCTGGGTGTCCTTGTGCACCAGTCGCTGAAGGTAAGCATGCAGGTGCAGCAAGCGGTTAAGAAGGTAAATGGTATGTTGGCCTTCATAGCAAGAGGATTTGAGTACAGGAGCAAGGATGTCTTGCTACAGTTGTACAGGGCCTTGGTGAGACCACACCTCGAGTATTGTGTGCAGTTTTGGTCACCTTATCTGAGGAAGGATGTACTTGCCATGGAAGGAGTGCAGCAAAGATTCACCAGACTGATACCTGGGATGGCAGGAATGACGTATGAAGAGGGATTGGGTCGATTAGGCTTATATTCGCTAGAGTTTAGAAGAATGAGAGGATCTCATTGAAACGTATAAAATTCTAACAGAACTAGACAGACTAGATGCAGGAAGGATGTTCCCGATGGCGGGGGAGTCCAGAACCAGGGGTCATAGTCTAAGGATAAGGGGTAAGCCATTTAGGACTGAGATGAGGAGGAATTTCTTCACCCAGAGAGTGGTGAACCTGTGGAATTCTCTACCACAGAAGGCAGTTGAGGCCAATTCATTAAATATATTCAAGAAGGAGTTAGATATATTTCTTAAGGCTAAAGGGATATGGGGAGAAAGCAGGGACAGGGTACTGAATTTGGATGATCATCCATGATCTCATTAAATGGCAGAACAGGCTCAAGGGGCCGAATGGCCTGCTCCTGCTGCTGTCTTCTATGTTTCTCTCACTCACCACGGATTTAAAGGGGCAGTGTGGATACGGAACTGGCTATGAGACAGAAAGCGGAGAGTAGCGGTGAATGGGAATTTTCCAGACCGGCTGAAAGTGTAGAGTAACAAACAAGCAAGTTATGCTAAACCTTTATAAAACACCCCAACTGGAGTATTGTGTCCAATTCTGGGCACCACACTTTAGAAAGGATGTCAAGGCCTTGGAGAGGGTGCAGAGGAGATTCACTAGAATGGTTCCAGGGATGAGGGACTTCAGTTACGTGGATAGACTGGAGAAGCTGGGATTATCCTTGGAACAGAGAAGGTTAAGAGGAGGTTTAATAGAGGTGTTCAAAATCATGAGGGGTTTTGATAGAGTAAATAAAGAGAAACTGTTTCCAGTGGCAGAAGGGTCGGTAACCAGAGGACACAGATTTAAGATGATTGACAAAGAATCCAGGGGTGAAATGAGAATTTTTTTATGCAGTGTGTTGTGATCTGGAATGCGCTGCCTGATAGGGCAGTGGAAGCAGATTCAATAGTAACTTTCAAAAGGGAATTGGATAAATACTTGAAAAGGAGAAATTTGCAGGACTCTGGGGAAAGAGCAGGGGGGAGTGGGACTAATTGGAGAGCTTGTTCAAAGAGCTGGCACAAGCACGATGGGCCGAATGGCTTCTTTCTGTGCAGCATCATTCTATGATTCTAATATGTGAACAATTGCTTCCTGATCCATGAGCACTGACTCTCACTGGGGTACAGTTCCACAGACACCGACTCTCAGTGGGGTAGTTTCACAGACACTGACTCTCACTGGGGTACAGTTCCACAGACACCGACTCTCAGTGGGGTAGTTTCACAGACACTGACTCTCACTGGGGTACAGTTCCACAGACACCGACTCTCAGTGGGGTAGTTTCACAGACACTGACTCTCACTGGGGTACAGTTCCACACACACTGACTCTCACTGAGGTACAGTTCCGCAGACACTGACTCTCACTGAGGTACAGTTCCACAGACACTGACTCTCACTGGGGTACAGTTCCACACACACTGACTCTCACTGGGGTACAGTTCCGCAGACACTGACTCTCACTGGGGTACAGTTCCACAGACACCGACTCTCAGTGGGGTAGTTCCACAGACACCGACTCTCACTGGGGTACAGTTCCACACACACTGACTCTCACTGGGGTACAGTTCCGCAGACACTGACTCTCACTGAGGTACAGTTCTACAGACACTGACTCTCACTGGGGTAGAGTTCCACAGACACTGACTCTCACTGGGGTACAGTTCCATAGACACTGACTCTCACTGGGGTACAGTTCCACAGACACTGACTCTCACTGGGGTACAGTTCCATAGACACTGACTCTCACTGGGGTACAGTTCCACAGACACTGACTCTCACTGGGGTACAGTTCCGCAGACACCGACTCTCACTGGAGTACAGTTCCACAGACACCGACTCTCACTGGGGTACAGTTCCACAGACACTGACTCTCATTGGGGTACAGTTCCACAGACACTGACTCTCACTGGGGTACAGTTCCACAGACACTGACTCTCACTGGGGTACAGTTCCACAGACACTGACTCTCACTGGGGTACAGTTCCACAGACACTGACTCTCACTGGGGTACAGTTCCACACACACTGACTCTCACTGGGGTACAGTTCCACAGACACTGACTCTCACTGGGGTACAGTTCCACAGACACTGACTCTCACTGGGGTACAGTTCCACAGACACTGACTCTCACTGGGGTACAGTTCCACAGGCACTGACTCTCACTGGGGTACAGTTCCGCAGACACCGACTCTCACTGGGGTACAGTTCCACGCACACTGATTCTCACTGGGGTACAGTTCCACACACACTGACTCTCACTGGGGTACAGTTCCACGCACACTGACTCTCACTGGGGTACAGTTCCGCAGACACCGACTCTCACTGGGGTACAGTTCCACACACACTGACTCTCACTGGGATACAGTTCCACAGACACTGACTCTCACTGGGGTACAGTTCCACAGACACTGACTCTCACTGGGGTACAGTTCCACAGACACCGACTCTCACTGGGATACAGTTCCACACACACTGACTCTCACTGAGGTACAGTTCCACAGACACTGACTCTCACTGGGGTACAGTTCCACACACACTGACTCTCACTGGGTACAGTTCCACACACACTGACTCTCACTGGGGTACAGTTCCACACACACTGACTCTCACTGGGATACAGTTCCGCAGACACCGACTCTCACTGGGGTACAGTTCCACAGACACTGACTCTCACTGGGGTACAGTTCCACACACACTGACTCTCACTGGGGTACAGTTCCACAGACACCGACTCTCACTGGGGTACAGTTCCACAGACACCGACTCTCACTGGGGTACAGTTCCACAGACACTGACTCTCACTGGGGTACAGTTCCACAGACACCGACTCTCACTGGGGTACAGTTCCACAGACACCGACTCTCACTGGGGTACAGTTCCACAGACACTGACTCTCACTGGGGTACAGTTCCACAGACACTGACTCTCACTGGGGTACAGTTCCGCAGACACCGACTCTCACTGGGGTACAGTTCCACAGACACTGACTCTCACTGGGGTACAGTTCCACAGACACCGACTCTCACTGGGGTACAGTTCCACAGACACTGACTCTCACTGGGGTACAGTTCCACAGACACTGACTCTCACTGGGGTACAGTTCCGCAGACACCGACTCTCACTGGGGTACAGTTCCACAGACACTGACTCTCACTGGGGTACAGTTCCACAGACACCGACTCTCACTGGGGTACAGTTCCACAGACACTGACTCTCACTGGGGTACAGTTCCACAGACACTGACTCTCACTGGGGTACGGTTCCACAGACACCGACTCTCACTGGGGTACAGTTCCACAGACACTGACTCTCACTGGGGTACAGTTCCGCAGACACTGACTCTCACTGAGGTACAGTTCCACAGACACTGACTCTCACTGGGGTACAGTTCCACAGACACTGACTCTCACTGGGGTACAGTTCCACAGACACTGACTCTCACTGGGGTACAGTTCCACAGACACCGACTCTCACTGGGGTACAGTTCCACAGACACCGACTCTCACTGGGGTACAGTTCCGCAGACACCGACTCTCACTGGGGTACAGTTCCACAGACACTGACTCTCACTGGGGTACAGTTCCACACACACTGACTCTCACTGGGGTACAGTTCCATAGACACTGACTCTCACTGGGGTACAGTTCCACAGACACCGACTCTCACTGGGGTAGTTCCATAGACACCGACTCTCACTGGGGTACAGTTCCACAGACACCGACTCTCACTGGGGTACAGTTCCACAGACACTGACTCTCACTGGGGTACAGTTCCATAGACACTGACTCTCACTGGGGTACAGTTCCACAGACACCGACTCTCAGTGGGGTAGTTCCATAGACACTGACTCTCACTGGGGTACAGTTCCGCAGACACCGACTCTCACTGGGGTACAGACTCGGAAACAATAACAGTGGGACCCTGAGAAATTGACCCGCTCTGGTCTCTTAACACAACCCGGCCAGACTGACGCTTCATTCTTCAAAAGAGCTTCGATGTGAGCTGTAACAATTAAACTGCAGAGTTGGAGTAATCTTTATACAGGAACAGGAGAGGAAACTGAATTAATGAAATCACAGGGCTAACGGTGACACAGGCAAGAAGTTCAGTGTAATGTTAATATTTTAATTTCCTTGATTATTTAAAACAGGAAATACAAGTGAAAGTGTTAAAACAAAGTGATCTTTAACAATGTGCCGACACATCGTACACTGGGAGCTGCACACTCACGAGCTGCACACATTACACTACATCATTTACATTTCAAGGCGGCTCACCACCATCACCATCCTGGGGGTCACCACCACCATATTCAAAAGGGCAATAAATGCCGGCCTTGCCATTGATGCCCAGATTGCATAAACGAATAAGGAAAAATTTGCCCGTGCGACGCCCCCCGACACTGTCACAAGCACAGGGTCCTTGACAGAAAAGTGCAATTAATTGAACATGAAAGATCGCACACATGACTGATAGAGAATCAGAAACCCCAGAGCCCGATAAACAAACATAAAAATATCGCAACCTCACAATACAAAATAGAAAAATGAGAAAGATATTAAACTGAAACTGTATTTGTTCTTGGCTTTGACCCAATGTCCCGAGGAGGGGCTGCTGGTTAATAATTGGCCGCCTTGTACTGTTTGACGTTCTGGGAGAGATTGTCCAGGGCCTCCAGGAGCCCGTCTCCCGTCACCGCGCTGCAGCCCTCAACGCGCCACTCCTGCCCCTTGTGTTTCTCCGCGATCTCCGCCACGCTCCCGGCAGATCCTGCTTGTTCGCCGGAATCACGAAAGAAATCCTTGGCAGCTGGTCGTCTTCCAGAATTTTCTTCAGTTCTAACTTGGCTTCTGTGAAGCGTTCCGAGTCTGCGCTGTCGATCACAAAGAGCAGCCCGTCTGTGTTGCAGAAATAATGTTTCCAGAGCATGCAAATCTTGTTCTGACCTCCCATGTCCCAGACTGTGAAGGACACGTTTCAGATCGGCTCCACCGTCTCCACATTGAATCCGATGGTCGGGATTGTTGTCACCGTTTCATTCAGCTTGAGTTTGTATAAGATGCTGGTTTTACCCACTGCGTCTAGTCCCAGCATCAGCACCCAGGCCTAGAGCCCCGACAAGCTCAGCACTGATTGGTAGAGGCGGCTCAGGAACGCTCCCATCGCACTGATGCTCGGTCCTGTCCTGTCCTGTCCTGTCCTGGGGAGCAGTCTCTGTCAGATTGTGTCTGTGTTCTGCCCAAGCTGTATTATTTATAGAGTGAGAGAAACCCGAAGCTCCTTGTGCAGCAGATTGAGACCGATGGAGGCCCGACCCCGGCCTGTTCCAGCAGCATTGGCAGCACCTGAGAAACATTTCCTGCATCAGCAAAGCTCGGCTGTTACTGCGACGTGGGACGGAAGCTGCTGGAAGGTTGTAATTACACCGACACACCCTGGAGAATAATCCACCAAACACTGAGGCACAGTCCAGGCCCACACACTGCGATTGACAAACCCAAGCTCACAGTGCACGGCACCGGGCCCAGTCCCACAGGGTACCGGGGGAAGGGCCCAGTCCCACGGGGCACCGGGGGAAGGGCCCAGTCCCACGGGGCACCGGGGGAAGGGCCCAGTCCCACGGGGCACCGGGGGAAGGGCCCAGTCCCACGGGGCACCGGGGGAAGGACCCAGTCCCACGGGGCACCGGGGGAAGGGCCTAGTCCCACGGGGCACCGGGGGAAGGGCCCAGTCCCACGGGGCACCGGGGGGAAGGGCCCAGTCCCACGGGGCATCGGGGGGAAGGGCCCAGTCCCACGGGGCATCGGGGGGAAGGGCCCAGTCCCACGGGGCACCGGGGGGAAGGGCCCAGTCCCACGGGGCATCGGGGGGAAGGGCCCAGTCCCACGGGGCATCGGGGGGAAGGGCCCAGTCCCACGGGGCACCGGGGGGAAGGGCCCAGTCCCACGGGGCACCGGGGGAAGGGCCCAGTCCCACGGGGCACCAGGGAAAGGGCCCAGTCCCACAGGGCAGGGCACCGGGGGAAGGGCCCAGTCCCACAGGGCACCGGGGGAAGGGCCCAGTCCCACGGGGCACCGGGGGAAGGGCCCAGTCCCACGGGGCACCGGGGGGAAGGGCCCAGTCCCACGGGGCACCGGGGGAAGGGCCCAGTCCCATGGGGCACCAGGGGAAGGGCCCAGTCCCACAGGGCAGGGCACCGGGGGAAGGGCCCAGTCCCACAGGGCACCGGGGGAAGGGCCCAGTCCCACGGGGCACCGGGGGAAGGGCCCAGTCCCACGGGGCACCAGGGGAAGGGCCCAGTCCCACAGGGCAGGGCACCGGGGGAAGGGCCCAGTCCCACAGGGCACCGGGGGAAGGGCCCAGTCCCACAGGGCACCGGGGTGTTACATTGTTATAGTATCACATCGTTAAATGGAACTACTTTGGTATGGAACTACTTTGGTATGGTGTAGTTATATTGCTATGTGGCACACTGTGCACGGGCAGTGCAGAGTGCAGCGTCGGACATCTTGTATCACTCCGCACCATGCGGCAGCATTGTAACAAAGCAGAAATACAGCTGAGTAAAAGCACTAGCAAAATGAACTAAAAGTGTCTGTAATATATTATATAGTATAAGAACACAAGGAGACACAACATGGTGGAAGCGGAATAAGTGAGTACAAAATTGTGCTATACGAACTACGAATAAGACGAAAAGTGATTTTATGAGCTGATTGTGAGTGCCGGTGTCTGCGGAGATTTGCACTGACTGTGCAAATGCAACCCTTCATGAACTGGGAAGCCGACGATATAGTAGAAGCATTCCACAAGTTCAAACAAAAAGGTGAGCTTACATTCAAAAACTTCCTGAAGGGCACTACCAACGAGGAAAAGGTTAGTTACATTCTGTTGTGGACAGGAGAAAAAGGTCTAGATTTGTATAATAGCTGGAGTTTGATTGAAGAGGAAAAGGAAAACCCTGCAAAAATTTTTGATAAATTCAGCAACCATCTAGAGCCTAAATCCAATCACCGTATACACAGATACAAATTCCAGAGTCTAAGACAGGAACCCGGTGAAACAGCTGACAATTTAATGACAAGGCTGAGAAATGAAGCCAGCAAGTGTAAATTTAAGGAAATGGAGGAAAGGCTTGTGGACCAGCTAATATGGGGGTCAGCGCATGTAGAGGTACAAAAAGCCCTGATAGGAAAAGAAAAGCTCGGAATAACAGAGGCTATAGATACTGCGAGAGCTCATGAAGCAGCAAATGAAAACGCTGATTTCTCAAACGGCTGACATGCAGACGGCTTCTGAGACGGACAACAGAGTGGATGCAGTGAGAGAAAAGTACAACACACAAAGACATGCACATGACAACGGGGGAAACGTGCAGAAATTGTGGAAGATTGCATGATTACACAGACAAGAGGAAATGTCCAGCATATGGAACAAGCTGCAATGCATGTGGCAAACTAAACCACTGGGAAAAGAGGTGTAGAACGAAGAAAGAAGGAACATACATCAAAAACAAAGGTGGACAGCAGAACCAGAGAAAGAAACACGATATCCATGCCATGGATGAGCAGGATGATGATGATGATCACGACAATGCACTAAACATCGAAACCATAAAGATACAGCTTCACGAGATGTCCAGAGCGGAAAATACTCCAAGGATAGAATTGCACACCATCATCCAAATCAAAAAAAAGGTCAAAGGTCGGCCCACAACCACCAACTTAAAGTTGAAGCTGGACACAGGGGCTCAGAGCAACATTCTCCCATTGAGACTGTACCAGCAGACCTTTCCTGAAAACCTGACAGAAGATGGCTACCCGAAAACTGGTTGTTTAAAGGCAAGTAATGTCACGCTGACAGCATACGGGGGGAGTGAGATTAAACAACTCGGAATAACCTTTATCAAAGGGACACATAAAAGAAAGAACATCAACTGCATGCTCTATGTCACCGACACTGAGGGGCCAGCGATCCTGGGATTAAACAGCTGCGAGAAGTTGAGATTGATCTCAGTGCATCACGAGCTGACGGAAACGCCACTGAAGATAGACAGCAACACCCCACTGGAGAACCGCCCACAAATCAAGAGTAAAAAAGACTTGATAGACATGTATCCGGAATGTTTCGATGATACAGTGGGATGTTTCGGAGATTTCCAATACCACATCACCATCGATCCAGAGGTAAAGCCCGTTATCCATGCTCCACGAAAAGTACCCATCGAGCTGAAGACAAAGCTTGAAAGAGAGCTAAAGGAGATGGAAGAAAAGGGAGTGATCGTAAAGGTCAGTGAACCCACAGACTGGGTAAACTCAATTGTGGTACGAGAAAAGCCAAACGGGCGCCTCAGAATATGTTTGGACCCCAAAGATCTAAACCAGGCGATAAAGAGGGACCAATATCCCACCCCAACGCTAGAGGAGATTACGCCATCACTGGCAGGAGCCAAGGTTTTCTCAAAACTAGATGCCAGAAATGGATATTGGAACATGAAGTTGGATGAGGAATCAACAACACTGACAACATTCAACACACCATTTGGGCATTACAAATTCCTGCGGCTACCATTCGGGCTAAAGGTCAGTCAAAATATCTTTCAACAGAAAATAGACGAGACATACAGAGGCTGTGAAGGAGCTATAGGAATAGCTGATGATATTCAGATCTATGGAGCAGATGAAAGAGACCATGACATGCACCTACATGAGGCCATGGAGAGTACCAGGAAGGCAGGCATCAAGTTAAATGCAGATAAGTGTATAGTTAAAGTCAAGGAATGCCAATTCTTCGGTATGATTTATACACCAGAGGGAGTCAAGCCAAATCCAGAGAAGATTGCGGCGATTGCTGAAATGAAACCACCCAAAGACAAGAAAGAGCTGAGGAGTTACCTCGGCTTGGTCCAATACATGAGTTCTTTCATCCCACACATGTCGGAACATACAACAAATCTCAGAGAGCTATTGAAAGAAGACGCCGAATACCAGTGGTCTGAATCACATGAAAGGAATTTCAAACAACTTAAAGAACTGTTGTGCAAAGAAACAAGTCTGTCATATTATGACAGAAGAAAACCAGTCACTCTGCAAGTAGACGCTTCTACCAGAGGACTAGGGGCAGCTCTGGTGCAGGAAGGAAAGCCGATAGCTTTCGCATCAAAGGCCTTGACGTCAGCCGAGACGAGATACGCCAACATAGAAAGAGAACTATTAGCAGTAGTGTACGAATGCGAGAAATTCCATACATACCTATATGGCAGGCGATTTACAATAGAGAGTGACCACCGTCCACTAGAACAGATCTATAAGAAGAATCTGTGCAAAGTGCCTGCAAGACTGCAAAGACTACTTCTAAGGATCCAAAGCTATGACTTCACGCTTAAATATAAGCCAGGAAAGGAAATGGTGCTAGCAGATGCGTTGTCTCGATTGTCACCATATGAGAAACACGAGGTGGAGGGCCTAACAGTAAAAATCCACCACCTAGTGAATGTTACCCCTACAAAGCTCAATCAAATCAGAGATGAGACTAGCAAAGATGAGGAGTTGCAACTACTCACACAACAAGTAATACAGGGGTGGCCAGAGAGAATCCAGCAGGTACAGGTGACAATTCGTCAATACTGGACGATTAAAGACGATATTGCAGTAGAAGACGGTATTCTCCTTGCTGGATCGAGGATCATCGTGCCAAAGACGATGCAGACACAACTTCTCCATCTCATACATGAAGGCCACATGGGAATGGAGAAATGCAAGCTGAGAGCCAGATCAGCTGTATACTGGATAGGCATGTACAAAAATATCAAACAGATGGTCTCTGCATGTGGTATATGCCAGAAATACAGAAATGCACAACAGAAAGAGATGATACCTAGTGAAATACTGTCAAGACCATGGCACACTGTTGGGGCAGATCTCTTCATGTGCAATCAAGAATGGTATCCCATAGTGGCAGATTACCATTCCAAGTTTCCTTTTGTGAGAAGGATGAAAGACTTGAGAGCCACAACTACCACCAGGATTGCAAAGAGCTTGTTTGCTGAACAAGGAATCCCGGAAAAGGTAATCTGTGACAATGGAACCCAGTTCACATCGAGTGAATTCAGAGCTCTGGCAGAAAAGTATGGGTTCAAAATAGTAACCTCATCCCCACGTTTCCCAAGGGGACACGGGTTCATCGAAAGACAGATCCAGACTGTCAAGAGAACTCTCATCAAAAGTAGTGAGATGGGGAAGACCAAGACCTTGCCCTCCTATCACTCAGATCAACACCACTGAAAGCAGACATGAAATCACCTGCGGAATTGCTGAATGGGAGGAAGTTTAAGACTACACTACCAGCAAAAATATATCCTCCCCAGGACCAGGAGGACTTCAGACAAAAGCTGGCAGAAGCACAAATCGTAGGAAGCAAACATTACGATAAACATGCAAAGACGCTACCAGAATTGCTGAATGGACAATCAGTGCATGTGCAAGACCCGGTGTTGAAAACCTGGAATCCAGCCAAGGTCATTGGAAAAGCTGATACTCCAAGATCCTACTTCGTAGAGACTGAACCTGGTAACCAATACAGACGGAACAGACTCCACATCAGACCTTCACCTGAACTGGATAAGCAGCAGACAACATCAGCAACATTGACAACACCAGCTACCACAAGCAGTACAACACCAGAAACAAGCGCTACAAATCAAACAACCACGAGCATGCACACTCCAACTCCAAAGGCGACAGCAACAACAACGAGAGCAGAACACACCAAAACACCGCAGAGAGGAATGGTCACCACCAAATCCACAAGATGGAGGGACAACATCCAACCACCTGAGCGATATCGTGAATAAAAAAAAACTCACGATTCCTTGTAGTTGATAATAGTTTAGATATAATGTTTGTTAATTTAAATTGTTAAATTTCATGTTTTTGTTTTTTGAGAAAGAGGGATGTTACATTGTTATAAGTATCACATCGTTAAATGAAACTACTTTGGTATGGAACTGCTTTGGTATGGTGTAGTTATATTGCTATGTGGCACACTGTGCACAGTGCAGCATTGGACATCTTGTATCACTCCGCACCGTGCGGCAGCACTGTAACAAAGCAGGAATACAGCTAAGTAAAAGCAGTAACTAAAATGAGCTAAAAGTGTTTATTATTTATAGTATAAGAACACAAGGAGACACAACACGGGGGAAGGGCCCAGTCCCACAGGGCAGGACACTGGGGGAAGGGCCCAGTCCCACAGGGCACCGGGGGAAGGGTCCAGTCCCACAGGGCACCAGGGGAAGGGCCCAGTCCCACAGGGCACCGGGGGAAGGGCCCAGTCCCACAGGGCAGAACACCGGGGGGAAGGGCCCAGTCCCACCAGGCAGGACACCGGGGGGGAAGGGCCCAGTCCCACCGGGCAGGACACCGGGGGAAGGTCCCAGTCCCACAGGGCACCAGGGGAAGGGCCCAGTCCCACAGGGCAGGGTACTGGGGGAAGGGCCCAGTCCCACAGGACACCGGGGGAAGGGCCCAGTCCCACAGGACACCGGGGGGAAGGGTCCAGTCCCACAGGGCACCGGGGGAAGGGCCCAGTCCCACAGGGCACCGGGGGATGGGCCCAGTCCCACAGGACACCAGGGGAAGGGCCCAGTCCCACAGGGCACCGGGGGAAGGGCCCAGTCCCACAGGGCAGGACACCGGGGGAAGGGCCCAGTCCCACAGGACACCGGGGGAAGGGCCCAGTCCCAGAGGGCACCGGGGGATGGGCCCAGTCCCACAGGGCACCGGGGGAAGGGCCCAGTCCCACAGGACACCGGGGGAAGGGCCCAGTCCCACAGGACACCGGGGGAAGGGCCCAGTCCCAAAAGGCACCGGGGGGGAAGGGCCCAGTCCCACAGGGCACCGGGGGAAGGGCCCAGTCTCACAGGACACCGGGGGAAGGGCCCAGTCCCACAGGGCACCGGGGGGAAGTGCCCAGTCCCACAGGACACCGGGGGAAGGGCCCAGTCCGTCCCACAGGGCACCGGGGGGAAGTGCCCAGTCCCACAGGGCACCAGGGGGAAGGGCCCAGTCCCACAGGGCATCAGGGGGGAAGGGCCCAGTCCCACAGGGCACCGGGGGGAAGTGCCCAGCCCCACAGGACACCAGGGGAAGGGCCCAGGACACCAGGGGAAGGGCCCAGTCCCACAGGGCACCGGTGGGAAGGGCCCAGTCCCACAGGGCAGGACACCGGGGGAAGGGCCCAGTCCCACAGGACACCAGGGGAAGGGCCCAGGACACCAGGGGAAGTGCCCAGTCCCACAGGGCACCGGTGGGAAGGGCCCAGTCCCACAGGGCAGGACACCGGGGGAAGGGCCCAGTCCCACAGGACAGGGCATCAGGGAAACTGCTCTCTCTCCCTTCGATTCTCTCTCACCCCTTCATTTAAAAAAAAATTATTCATGGGATGTGGGCACCGCTGGCAAGGCCAGCATTTATTGCCCATCCCGAGTTGCCCCTTGAGAAGGTGGTGGTGAGCCGCCTTCTTGAACCGCTGCAGTCCGTGTGGTGAAGGTGCTCCCACAATGCTGTTAGGGAGGGAGTTCAAGGAATTTGACCCAGCGACGATGAAGGAACAGCCGATATACTTCCAAGTCAGGATGGTGTGTGACTTGGAGGTGGTGGTGTTCCCATGCTCCTGCTGCCCTTGTCCTTCTAGGTGGTGGAGTTCACGGGTTTGGGAGGTGCTGCTGAAGAAGCCTTGGCGAGTTGCTGCAGTGCATCTTGTAGATGGTACACACTGCAGCCACGGTACGCCGGTGGTGGAGGGAGTGAATGTTTAAGGTGGTGGATGGGGTGCCAATCAAGTGGGCTGCTTTGTCCTGGATGGTGTCGAGCTCCTTGAATGTTGTTGCAGCTGCACTCATCCAGGCAAGTGGAGAGTATTCCATCACACTCCTGATTTGTGTCTTGTAGATGGTGGAAAGGTTTTGGGGAGTCAGGAGGTGAGACACTCGCCGCAGAATACCCAGCCTCTGACCTGCTCTTGTTGCCACAGTATTTACGTGGCTGGTCCAGTTAAGTTTCTGGTCAATGGTGACCCCCAGGATGGTGATGGTGGTGAGCCGCCGCCTTGAAATGTAAATGATGTAGTGTAATGTGTGCAGCTTGTGAGTGTGCAGCTCCCAGTGTACGATGTGTCAGCACATTGTTAAAGATCACTTTGTGTTAACACTTTCACTTGTATTTCCTGTTTTAAATAATCAAGGAAATTAAAATATTAACATTACACTGAACTTCTTGCCTGTGTCACCGTTAGCCCTGTGATTCCATGAATTCAGTTTCTTCTCCTGTTCCTGTATAAAGATTACTCCAACTCGGCAGTTTAATCGTTACTGCTCACATCGAAGCTCTTTTGATAAATGAAGCATCAGTCTGGCCAGGTTGTGTTAGAGACCGGAGCGGGTCAATTTCTCAGGGTCCCACTGTTAGTGTTTCTGAGTCTGTACCCCAGTGAGAGTCAGTGTCTGTGGAACTGTACCCCAGTGAGTGTCAGTGGAACTGTACCCCAGTGAGAGTCAGTGTCTGCGGAACTGTACCCCAGTGAGAGTCAGTGTCTGCGGAACTGTACCCCAGTGAGTGTCAATGGAACTGTACCCCAGTGAGAGTCAGTGCCTGTGGAACTGTACCCCAGTGAGAGTCAGTGTCTGTGGAACTGTACCCCAGTGAGAGTCAGTGTCTGTGGAACTGTACCCCAGTGAGAGTCAGTGCCTGTGGAACTGTACCCCAGCGAGAGTCAGTGTCTGTGGAACTGTACCCCAGTGAGTCAGTGCCTGTGGAACTGTACCCCAGTGAGAGTCAGTGTCTGTGGAACTGTACCCCAGTGAGAGTCAGTGTCTGTGGAACTGTACCCCAGTGAGAGTCAGTGCCTGTGGAACTGTACCCCAGTGAGAGTCAGTGTCTGTGGAACTGTACCCCAGTGAGAGTCAGTGCCTGTGGAACTGTACCCCAGTGAGCGTCAGTGTCTGTGGAACTGTACCCCAGTGAGAGTCAGTTACTTTATAAATCTAGATCCTGGTCTTGCTCTGAATCCTTACTTGGACACTGTGTGTCTGACAGGCACAATACGTTCGGTCAGTCTCTCACGAGTGACTGAGGTGCCTGCAGCAGGGAACGATGTTAACCCTGGCCTCTCCTGCTGCCCCCGACAAGGTCCTTTGCTGTGCCATGAGCTAATCTGCAGCTCAGTGACAGCCTGCATGCTGACATTCAGGGGAAGTGGCATCTGCCTCAGACTATTTCTGGATTCTATACTGATGACTGGAGCCTGTCTCTACCCATGGAAGTTAGCAGGGTGCATGCAGTGACTAAGTTATTGTTGGAACTTTACCTGCAGTTTCATCCCACGGTGTGTCATTGGTGATGGCTGGAAGTTTACATCCGCTTATTTATTGGTGGCCAGGATTCTGTGCAGCTCCCATTCTCTCATTTCTGCTGTTTGACCATTTTCAGTGTCATATTCTTGCCTATAACTTGTTCCTGAACCTCATCAATTTGTCTCAGTTGGTAGCATTCTCATTTCAGAGTAATAAGTTCGTGGGTTCAAGACCCACTCCAGTACATAATCCAGGCCAACACTCCCAATGCAATACTGAGGGAGTGCTGCACTGTCGGGGGGGCAGTACTGAGGGAGCGCCACACTGTCGGAAGGGCAGTGCTGAGGAAGCGCTACACTGTCGGAGGGGCAGTACTGAGGGAGCGCTGCACTGTCCGGTGGGGGGGGGGGGGCAGTACTGAGGGACGGCACTGAGGGAGCACCGCACTG
This sequence comes from Somniosus microcephalus, assembly GCF_052327205.1. NCBI lineage: Eukaryota > Metazoa > Chordata > Chondrichthyes > Squaliformes > Somniosidae > Somniosus > Somniosus microcephalus. The sequence goes on from NC_141010.1 coordinate 2,195,631, forward strand.
TCGGCGGGGCAGTACTGAGGGAGCGCCACACTGTCGGAGGGGCAGTACTGAGGGAGCGCCGCACTGTCGGAGGGGCAGTACTGAGGAAGCACTGCACTGTTGGGAGGGGCAGTACTGAGGGAGCGCCGCACTGTCGGAGGGGCAGTACTGAGGGAACGCTGCACTGTCGGAGGGGTAGTACTGAGGGAGCGCCGCACTGTCGGAGGGGCAGTACTGAGGGAGCGCTGCACTGTCGGAGGGGCAGTACTGAGGGAGCGCCGCACTGTCGGAGGGGCAGTACTGAGGAAGCACTGCACTGTTGGGAGGGGCAGTACTGAGGGAGCGCCGCACTGTCGGAGGGGCAGTACTGAGGGAACACTGCACTGTTGGAGGGGCAGTACTGAGGGAGTGCCGCACTGTCAGAGGGGCGGTACTAAGGGAGCACCGCACTGTCGGAGGGGCGGCAGTGAGGGAGCGCCGCACTGTCGGAGGGGCAGTACTGAGGGAACACTGCACTGTCAGAGGGGCAGTCCTGAGGGAGCGCTGCACTGTCAGAGGGGCAGTATTGAGGGAGTGCCGCACTGTCGGAGGGGCAGTACTGAGGGAGTGCTGCACTGTCGGAGGGGGAGTACTGAGGGAGCGCTGCACTGTCGGCGGGGCAGTACTGAGGGAGCACCGCACTGTCTGAGGGGCATTACTGAGGGAGCGCTGCACTGTCGGAGGGTCAGTACTGAGGGAGCACTGCACTGTTGTAGGGGCAGTACTGAGGGAGGGCTGCACGGTCGGAGGAGCAGTACTGAGGGAGCGCTGCACTGTTGGGAGGGGCAGTACTGAGGGAGCGCTGCACTTTCAGGGGGCAGTACTGAGGGAGCGCCACACTGTCGGAGGGGCAGTACTGAGGGAGTGCCGCACTGTCGGAGGGGCAGTACTGAGGGAACACTGCACTGTTGGAGGGGCAGTACTGAGGGAGTGCCGCACTGTCAGAGGGGCGGTACTAAGGGAGCGCCGCACTGTCGGAGGGGCGGCAGTGAGGGAGCGCCGCACTGTCGGAGGGGCAGTACTGAGGGAACACTGCACTGTCGGAGGGGCAGTCCTGAGGGAGCACTGCACTGTTGTAGGGGCAGCACTGAGGGAGGGCTGCACGGTCGGAGGAGCAGGACTGAGGGAGTGCTGCACTGTCAGAGGGGTAGTACTGAGGGAGCACCGCACTGTCTGAGGGGCAGTACTGAGGGAGAGCTGCACTGTCGGAGGGTCAGTATTGAGGGAGTACTGCACTGTCGGAGGGGCAGTACTGAGAGAGTACTGCACTGTCGGAGGGGCAGTACTGAGGGAGGGCTGCACTGTCGGAGGTGCCATCTTTTGGATGAGACGTTAAACCGAGGCCCCGTCTGCCCTCTCAGCCGGATGTAAAAGATCCCATCGTACTATTTATCCCTAATCACTAAACAGATTTATGGTCAATTATCTCATTGCATGCAAAGTTATATAAACATGAGGGAGAAATGAATAGAATGGTATGTTGATGGGGCGCGATGAAGTAGGGTGCGAGGAGCATGAACACTGGCATATACATGTTAGGCTAAATGGCCTGTTGCTGAGGTGTAAATTCTATGTAATTGCTGTTTATGGGATGTTGATGTGTGCAATATGGCTCTTATGCCCACATAACACTGAGGCACTGCCCAACTACAAATCTCCCTTTCTTCAAAGCTGCTGTCGAACTCCAGCTGACAGCACAGACCTGACCCTGTTCCTGCCCGACTCTTTAACTGACCCTGACCCAGTCATCAATTCTAACTTCGTGCTCTGTTTAACAATAATCCGATCTGTGTGGCTGTGCAGCAGGAATCTGACGGTCTGACAGGCAGCAGAAACCGAGCTCAGAGTAACCGGGAGGTGAGTGTCAGATCCGCCCGATCATCGACACTCCGCACTCTCAGCTCAGTCCCCACGGAATCTACAAACAGTTCCATCTCCCCATCACACAGCGCCAAACACCAACAATACATTTCATTACTGACTGTCGTATTGCAACTCCCATTCAGGGGTGATGTCAGGAAACACTTCTTCACACAATGGGTAATGGAAATCTGGAACTCTCCCCCAAAAAGCTGAAAAATTAAAAACCGAGACTGATAGAATAGTACAGCACAGAAGGAGACCATTCGGCCCATCGAGTCTGCGCCGGCTCTTTTGAAGAGCAATCCAGTTAGTCCTACTTCCCCTTTGTTGGGCAAGGGTTATGGAACCAGGGTGGGTAAAGTTAAGATTCAGCTCAGCCATGAGCGAGGGGCTGAATGACCCACTCCTGTTCCTATGTTCCTTGTCCCCTCTTCCTTGCACCCTTCCAGCACGGTGGCATAGTGGTTAGCACTGTTGCCTCACAGCGCCAGAGACCCGGGTTCAAATCCGGCCTCGGGTGACTGTGCAAACTCCACACAGACATTCTCCCCGTGTTTGCGTGGGTTTTCTCCGGGTGCTCCGGTTTCCTCCCACAGTCCAAAGATGTGCGGGTTAGGTTGATTGGCCATGATAAAAATTGGCCCTTAGTGTTAGGGGGGATTAAATACGTGGGGTTACGGGGATAGGGCTTGGGTGGGATGGCTGTCGGTGTAGGGACCGGGTGCTAGGGTTTGGATGATCAGCCATGATCTCATTGAATGGCGGAGCAGGCTCGAATGGCCTACTCCTGCTCCTATCTTCTATGTTTCTGTTTTACCTTCTATCGCCTGGTTGATGGCCATTTTTCCATCTCTCTGCTCTGTAACATGCCAGTGATTTTCTTCATGTGAGGACTGCTGTAGGAATGGGCCGCCTTGTGTTTTGGAGACTGACCTGTGATATTGGTGGTCAGTCTATGACTAACTGCATTATGGCACCATATCAGCTTAGATCTTGCCCCCACAGAACCTCCTGGCACTGCCTGGATCAGAGACAGCAGCTGCTGCCAGGCAGGAGAGGTGACAGCTGCCTGTGTCTATTTCTGGTTTCTGTACTGATGGTTACAGCCTGTCTCTGCCCATGGAAGGTAGCAGGGGGCAGTTTCTCAATCAGGTGGACATTTGTGGCCTAGTTATCAATGCCAGTTACCTGCAGTTTGATCCCAGCAATTGGTAGAAGACGTCAGTCAGATGGAGTGTTTATTATGGTGAGGCTAGGCTCGTGGCATTCTCCTTCTGTCTCGCTGCTGCAAGCAGCATAGAAAAAAACCTTAACCTTGTTCTGCGCTGATGGCAGTATTGAGAAAGCTGTCCTGGGTCCTGTTGGTGTGCCTGATACTGACACACACGGCAAAGCCCAAAGCGGCCAGAGTCAATGACATCCTTTCTAAAGGTGACTCAGACTATATACTGCCGGATTACCGAGGGAAAGGCTGCATCGATGACAATGGATTTGTGTTCGATGTGGGCGAGAAGTTTTACCCCACCGCGGCGGCTTGCCCCTGTGTCTGCACTGAAGCGGGTCCCGTGTGCCGGAAGCCCCGGTGCCCTCGAATCCCCCCGCGGTGTATCCGTGTGAGTTACCACTCCTGCTGTCCACACTGTGTGCAGTTCCGCAATTCGTGTCAATATGGTGGCAAGACCTACAGGCTGTTCCAGGAGTTCTGGGTAACTTAACAGTTTCTCCTTTTAACCATTTTCAGTGGTTTTTGTTCTTATTTGTAAATTGCTCCTGTACTTTATTCTCACCTCGGCTCAGTTGGCAGGTTTCACTGAGTTAGAAGGTTGCGGATCAAACTGTTTTTAGAACAATGAAAGCCACAGACACAGTTTAGGTAAACGGGCTACTTAGATTGAACAGTGAGCACAGAATTTGAAGACAACTCGCGTATCTCCACAGCATAGGGGAAATAGCACAAACTACCCGAAAAAGTAATTAATTCTGGGTCAAATAATAGCTTTAAAAAAAGAGCCTGTCAAGAAAGGGGAATAAGGGTTATGCTGATATGAATTCACAAGGAGCTTAGAGAAAGACAGGCGGCTCCTGAGCGAATAGTCACACATGGACTGTACGCAGTGAGCGTTCTTGTTGGTACGAAGTGTGAGTGAGCTTGTACCTTTACTCTGAGCGTTAGTGGTGTAACATTCAGTGCTGTGATAGCAGCCATTTTATCTAACAGGTGAACACATCTTAAACCCAAATTGGTAAGTGTGAAGATGATATGATATTGGCACCAAGTTGTACAGTATCAGATGTTCCCTTTTACCCGCTGTGTACTGTACATGTACAGGAGCTGACAGACACAGACGGGCCATACAGTACCAGATGGGAGTGATTCGTTCCCGAAGAGTATGAATCTCTCTCTTAGGCAGTCACTCGGAACCGAGGATGACTTGCTTCCACATTAAAAATGAGTTCGCAGGTGACTGATTAGTCCAATGCAGCACCTACAGTCTCTGTCACAGGTGGGGCAGACGGTGGGTGGGTGGGGTGCTTGGGTTGACGTGCGCTCCTTGCGCTTGGCTTCCGCTTGCTCCCGGCGAAGAGACTCGAGGTGTTCGGCGCCTTCTCGGATGCTTCTCCACTGTGTGTGGTCTTGGGCCAGGGATTCCCAGGTGTCGGTGGGGCTGTTGCACTTTTTCAAGGAGGCTTTGAGGGTGTCCTTGAAGAGTTTCCCCTGCCCACCTGGGGCTCTCTTGCCAGGCCGGAGCTCCGAGTAGAGCGCTTGTTTTGGGACTCTCGTATTGGGCATGCGGACAATGTGACCCGTCCATTGGAGCTGATCGAGCGTGGTCAAAGCTTCGATGCTGGGGATGTTGGCCTGAGCGAGAACACTGACGCTGGTGCGCCTATCCTGCCAATGGATTTGCAGGATCTTGCAGAGGCAGCGTTGGTGGTACCTCTCCATAAGACTAATAACCTAATCTTTGGAGCTCCGGTGATTAATTATGAGAGATTACATAAACTAGGCTTGTATTCCCAGGTATATAGATGGTTAAGGGGTGATTTGATTGAGGTTTTTAGGATTTTGAAAGGAATCGATAGGGTAGATAGAGAAACTTTTTCCGTTGGTGGGGGAGTCTCGGACAGGAGACATAATCTTAAAATCAGAGCCAGACCATTCAGGAGAGAAGTTAGGAAACACTTCTTCACACAAAGGATGGTAGCAGTGTGGGACTCCCGCCCACAAAAAGCAGTAGATGCGAGATCAATTAACAATTTTAAATCTGAGATTGATGGATTTTTGCTAGCCAAGGGTATTAAGGGATATGGAGCCAGGGTGGCTGGATAGAGTTAGGATACAGAGCAGCCGTGATCTCACTGAATGGTGGCACAGGCTTGAAGAGCCTCCTTCTGTTCCTGAGAGGATATTTTTCTGTAGTTGCTAAGTTTCCCTGATACCAGGTTTAAAAGGATTCGATGGGGTAGAGAGTAACTATTTCATCTGGTGGAGGAGTCCAGAACAAGGGGACGTAACCTTAAAATTAGAGCCAGGCCGTTCGGGGGTGATGTCAGGAAGCAGTTCTTTACACAAAGGGAAGTGGAAATCTGGAACTCTGTACCAAATAGGCTGTGGGTGCTGGGGGTCAATTGGAGCTTTCAAGACTGAGATCGAGAGATTTTTTGTTGGGTGAGGGTATCGAGGGATACGGAGCAAAGGCGGGTAGATGGGGTTGAGGAACAGATCAGCCGTGATCTGACTGAATGGCGGAACAGGCTCAACGGGCTGAATGGCCTCCTCCTGTTCCGAGAAAGTAGAATCATAGAATGGTTACAGCACAGGAGGCCATTCGGCCCGTCGAGCCCGTGCTGGCTCTCTACAAGAGCACTTCAGCCAGTTCCACTCCCCCGCCCTTTCCCCGTAGCCCTGCAAATCATTTTCCTTCAGGTACTTATCCAACTCCCTTTTGAAAACCACAATTGAATCTGCCTCCACCACCCTTTCAGGCAGTGCATTCCAGATCCTAACCACTCGCTGTGTAAATGTTTTTCCTCATGTCGCCTTTGGTTCGTTTGCCAATCACCTTAAATCTGTGTCCTCTGGTTCTCGGCCCTTCCGCCAATGGGAACAGTTTCTCTCTATCTACTCTGTCCAGACCCCTCATGATATTGAGCACCTCTATCAAATCTCCTCTCAACCTTCCCTGCTCCAAGGAGAACAACCCCAGCTTCTCCAGTCTATCCACGTCACTGAAGTCCCTCATCCCTGGAACCATTCTTGTAAATCTTCTGATGTGGCGGTACCACTGGTTGTCCCTTACATTGAGACACATAATTCCCTTTAACTTACCTTTTGGGGCCGTTGCCCTTTTAACTTACCTGTTGGGGCCATTGCCCCTTTAAGGCGCGCCCTAGCGCGCTGACGTCACGTCACGTACGGCGTGATGTGCGTGCGCCGGCACAGCCCGGCCTAGCGTCTTCAGCCTCAACGGCCAGCCGACAGGAGCGACGCAATCTTCCGCTCCCGCGGCAAGCACCGGCACAGCCCGGCCTCCCGACTTCGGCCTCAACGGCCAGCGACGCAACGACGCGCATCACGTGACGCCCTAAGCGCGGGAAACGCGAGCAACGTGATGACGTCATCACGCTCCCCACAGGACTGCGAACTCAGTTCTCGTGAAGTCCCCGCTGGGACAAGACCTACAACATGGTGCTCTTGCAGTCAGCCATCTTACCTGCTACCTTACCTGCTGTAATTATCCTGTTCTGGTAAATAAACTTATTTATAGTTCGTCGATCTCAAACTCTCTTATTTAGTGGCGATCTACACGAACCGCTACACTGAGGCCTTCACATCCTTCCTAAAGTGCGGTGCCCAGAATTGGTCACAATACTCCAGTTGAGGCTGAACCAGTGTTTTATACAGGTTCATGGTTTTCTTTCAATATATATATATATATATTTTTTTTTTTTTTTTAAAGTGTGACACCGAAATGTGCTTACGTGACACGATGCAATGTTTGGAGTGACAGATCTGTCCCATAATAATTTTAATATACAAAAGCATGGCATGCAACACCGCCATCTGCTGGCTGTGAACAGAAGCTACGTGAATGACACTTAAAACGGGCAACGCTCCCACTGCTGCTCCCCACCTGCAGTTTGGCAAGAACCTTTGTTCCGAGTGCTGTCATGCGCTGAGCTTTAAGGCTGGCCGGCAACGTAACAACAATCACTGTTTGTTATCAGTAAGTTTATAGCAGCCCAACCTGTTAAACAAGAATTTCTTCTTACCCCTGGGCTACCTCACTGTGCTGAGCTAGTAGAAAACAAGCAGCATTTCAATGCTGAGTCCCCACTGGTCCACCTGGCATGAAATTCGTTTTCAGGATGTGTAGCCTCCTCTGTCCCACCAATCCTACCGTCAGCTTTTTAAATATGATGCTGTTGAGACAATCTTTTCAGGACCTTTGGTTTAATTGATGACTGATTTCCGATCTATAACATTGTTTCTGTAGCCATCTGCCTGTGAGAGGTGCCGATGTGAAGCTAACCGAGAAGTGTACTGTCTGACTGCGGAATGTGCTCCTGTCCACTGCGTTAACCCATCGTATGAACCTAACCAGTGCTGCCCCGTGTGCAAACAAGGTAAGTCCCATTTACAATACCAGGGTGGGCTCAAAAGCACTTTTGGGTAGAAAGGACTCGACTATTCCAACGCACTCCTGGCCGGCCTCCCACTGCCCACCCTCCAGAAACTTGAGCTCCTCCAAAACTCTGCTGCCCGTGTCCTAACTTGCACCAAGTCCCGTTCACCCATCACCCCGGCTCAGAGCTGTGAGAATTCAGAGTGTGGATCAGGCAGCTCCAGATCAGCAGCCAGGGCGAGCCAGAGTTCGGACTCCTGTTGAAGCCTCTGGGGCCGTTCTGCAGATGGGTGAGTAAGTCAGCGATTCCGGAGACAGTTCTGGAGAGATGTAGACACAAGATGGCAGCTTTGCTTTGGACAGTACAATGTTTCCCCCACAGAAGCTGCTTGTACGTCGCACTATTGCCGTGCGAGTGTCACCGACTCCCGGTCTCGCATGGCTGATAGCAACATCAAAGAGAAGCCTGGCAGATTTGCTTAGGCTGGTGGCCAAGGACACCCAGCCAGTTTATCGTCAAGTTGGGACCAATGTAAAAGAAGCTGCAGACAGGGAGATGAGCGGACCCGGAATAGAAAGCCTGCCCCACCACCCACCCGAGGTTCCTTCCTGTTTGCAGCTAGAAAGCTGTTTAATTAGCCATTCATATATTCACTCACACAAGTGACCAGATTACCCTGTGCCAGAGGTTCAGTCCCAGAGATACACGTGTAAAATACTGACCATTTCAATGTGACAACTGCTGTTCCCCAGGGATCTGTACTGGAGCCTCAGCTTTTCACCATATAGTAATGACTTGGATGAAGGAATATCCAAGTTTGATACGGGGGCATAAGATTTAAATTATGAGGACAGGTTGCGTAAACTTGGCTTGCATTGCCTGGAGTTGAGGCGGTTGAGGGGTGATCTAATTGAGGTGTTTACAATGATAAAAGGATTCAATTGGGTAGACACAGGAAACTGTGTGGAGGTATCAAGAACAAGGGGGCGTAGCCTGAAAATTAGAGCCAGGAGGGTGGTGGAAATCTGGAACCCCCCCCCCCCCCAAAAGGCTGTGGGTGCTGGGGGTCAATTGGAGCTTTCAAGACTGAGGTTGATCGATTTTTGTTGGGTAAGAGTATCGAGGGATACGGAGCAAAGGCACAGATCAGCTATGATCTGATTGAATGGCAGAACAGGGTCGAGGAGCAGAATGGCCTCCTGCTGTTCCACATTTTGGGCTGGATTTTTCCCTCTCTAATAAACCTTTGTTTACTAAGCAGTCTTTCCTTGTACCCTGCCCGTGTGTTACACTGTGTTTGATTCCTGCAGGACCCAACTGCTTTGCAGGAAACACCATCATCCCCGCTGGCGTGAAAGTGGAAATGGATGGAATGTCTGTTTGCTTCTGCCCGTATAAGGACGGCTCCTGGGAACCCCAGCAGCAAGCGATCTGCACCCCCCGAGGGAGGAGACAGCCTCATCGTTCTACTGCAAAGGAGGAGCACCACTGGCAATGGGCTCAGGGACGGTAGGCTCACTGCCGCATGCTGTGGACCAGATGGTGCCATATTCATCAGAGACAAATGCCTAAAGACACCAGCACTGGCCATCAATGTTAAAACTGCAGCAATAGCAGATGTCAGTGAATGTTTCCCAGACTGTGCTGGATACTGTAAGAGGGATTTTAACCATCGAATTCAGGGGCCCGATCTGTCCAGGGGAGGGCCCGGTCCATTTACAGGCCACTTGTGAACTGCATGCCCCAATGGCCCAAAGCCCCACTCTGCTGGCAGTAAGGGGAGTCTGGGGAGGGGGCAGGGGCACTCCTGCTCCTCCTGGCCCCACAAAAAATAATCGGAGACTTGCATTTCTAAGGCCTCTTCATCTTGACTGTCAGGTCCGAGTTAAAATGTCGACGCAGCGGGATCTGGATAGCAAGTCAACCATCTGAATTTCAACTCTCTTCCTGCCCGGTTTCTGCCGGGCGGAGGGAGTTAAAATCTCCCCTTATTTCTCAAAGTGTCACGATTAGTAAAGTGCTTCTTACTATAGTCCTGTTTCAGGGCTATGGGAAGCCAAGCACATATCATGGCTTTGCCCATTACGCCCAGTGAAACGCGGCATCCTTCTGTGCTAAATGTGGAGGCTGCTCCACACTGAATCTCCACGCCTGTTTGCAGATTGTCTTGACATTTATTGTAAAAATATAAATAAAAGTTGCTCAGTGGTACATTTTGTTGCAAACTCTGTGCCTGTGTTTACAAGGACTTAAAAACTGCAAATCATGATAAAACAATGACGAAAGTTCAGCCTGCACCACAAGTTAGTTAAAATGAGTTTTCTCTGTTTGTTCTTTGATAGGATGGTGTGGCCTGGTCCCTATTCATGGCCTTGTCTGCTCAGTGAGCCTGGTAAAGTGCCACACGCACAGTCACTGCAACCAGCAACAGCACTGTGTACACGCTTTTAACAAGACTGGTGATAATAAAACAATCACTGATATATATCGCTGGTCTTTAGTCCCCAAGTTAAACAACTGATTGATAAATGCAAACTGAAAGAGCTGAGGTTTGGTTTTAGTATGGATTATTTTCAGAATATTTTCAGTATACTTAAAAATCTGTCCCATTTTTAAGGAAGATTTAACACTTGCTGATAGTTCAATAATCTAGAGTGTTTGATTATACGGAACATCGGGAGACAGAGCTCCACACTAATACCACATTAGTGCTGAACATTAGAGGCAGGGGAAATAAAGACATCAGTAAACTCGGATTTGTACAATATTTACCGATTACCAACTGGAGATAGATAACGTCAATCTAATTAGGAGAGCAGAAGCAGTCACAAATCTTCGCAAAGCTGGATCTTTCAGCAATTGCTCCCAATATAGATTCCACAAATATAGTTTATGTATACAGATAGATCTTTGTAAGACAATAATGTAATCTTACTAATATCAGCGGTGGACTTGTGCTTTAGCAGGTGAAAGAGCAGCATTAATCGTTGAAATGAGGATAAAATTGGAACCATATGGCTCTGGTTAGCAGGCAGTTGCTCCGTAGTAATTAATCTTGACACTGGTGCAGGGTTTACAGAACACATCATTGGTGGGACTGTACATTCCGTGATCACAAACCACTGTGGGAGTAAACGTGGAGACAGACAATTAGGATACACATGGCAGCTGCAACAGAAGCAATGGGCTGCTCACAGACAGCATCTAACAGAACCACAAAGGCTCAATGTTCGGTACCGACATCACATTACTGACCCGACGGCAAAGTTTACAAGTGAACATGTTATCAGTAAAGTGTCTGCACAGATCACCAGTAACTCATGAGCTTATGAATCCCACAATGCACAAATAGGAACCAGAATGCCAGAATTCTCCATCCTGTTCTCCGTGCTGTGACTGGCGAACACAATGTTTTAGATCCTTCCACAGCCCACTGCAGTCACTGTGAACCGAGTTGACATTAGTCTAGAAATTGCAGCATCCGTATTTCAGGCACTACGCGGCCTCCTATGTCCCCAAAATGGCAGGCGTAAAGCGCATGTACACATTCAACCAGAAGTACGCTGTCTGCCATATTGGGTAAGGACAACCAAGAGGCATCCGTTCCTTGCACCTGAAACAGGCATTAGGCTATTTGCATATGCGAATAAAGGGCCGAACGCCTGCTTGAGGTCCCCACTCCAACACTGGTTCACCCTGAGGCAACTGGAGCCATCGCACTCAGGGAAACCAACCCTCCAGAATGCCTGCAACAAAAAAGCTAAGTTACCTACCTCTGAATGTGGAGCCGAGGAGCAGGACTCCCGACCCCACATTAAAGGACCCTCCCAACCACAGCCGCTACCAGTCCCGCGATCCATGATATCCCTCCCCCCCCCCCCCGCCACTCCAGGCCCCGCCCCCATAGGTTGCTGCCGATACCCCCCTCCTCCACTCGGGTGCACAGTATGGGAGCCATTTTGTTAAACTCACCCAAAATAACATTTCACTCACTAAAAATCTTTGTTGCTTTAACTTTAGTTGCAGGAAGTGAATCTTTACAAGGAATAAAATCTATTTCTGGTACTGACAAGGAGCTGGTAAGGTCAGGCGACACCTGTCACAGGGCATGAGGGACCAGTTGCAGCAGAGCAAGAATTGGGGACCTGAGACAAAGGGACAATGTTCCGAAGGGCAGGGGGGGGGGGAACGGACAGAATAAGGGAACAGAGACAAATGTTCTGAAGGGGTGGAGACAAAGAGAGACACGTCTTGAAAGCAAGAACACAGGGACAGATGTCCTAAAGTGGGTGATGACAAACACTGCCCAGGAGGAGGCAGGAACAGCAGACAAATGATCCAAACCGGATGGAAGAGAGGGTGAAATACGCTGAAGTGTCAGAGATGCTGCTGCTCCAAAGTAAGTTGCTGCCAGCAAGTTGGCAAATGGGTTTTGTAGCCCTGTATGCAGCACCTGTACTTTGAGACAGGATCTTTGCCAAGTTGTGACTGCTTGCAGTGGTGAAACATTACAATGACAAATATTACTAGGTAAAATATTTACATAACCTATACTCTACAAATAAATGGATTGACCAGAAAGCATATTGATAACATGAACGAGTTTTATGCTCCCACTCTGCCCGCTGTACTTTGCCGGAGGTTTGGCAGAAACCCTGTTCCCGCGCAGAGGCGGGGCTTCCACTGAACGTTCGCCAGTTACAGCGGTGAAGCAGGAGACGCCCCAAGGAAAGGACAGAGAGAGAGAGAAAACAGCAAAGGAGAAAGAGAGAAGCAGCAACACAAAGACAAGAAAGACATGAGAGATTATCTTGTGACTTAGTGTGAGCAATATCCACCAGCAGATCTTTAAAGGTGGGGGTGCAGGAAAGATCATAAAAAGTCACATTAGGTTCTGGGCTTTATATATGGGCCACTAAATATAAAAACAAGGAAGTAAAGTTCAATTTGATTTTCAACTTCTTTGGTTAGACCATAGCCGGACTACATGCACTCGGGACACCCCACTATAAGAAGGATATGAGAGCCACAGAAAGTGTATGGTGAAGATTCAGTCACTAATAGAAACAGCAGCTCATAACTCACCGCAGCATTCAGAACAATCTAAGTGAGTTAACTTATTTTTCCCAAACCCTGGCCGACAATGATCCACTCGTATTGTGTTCAGAGAATTCGCAATGTAATAAAAGGTGGGCGTGTTATCCTTCATTTTATCCAGTGCAACACTCTGTTTCTTGAAGAAAGCCTCAATACGATTTTGGGCCTGAAACATAATCAAACACAAGCTGTGTCACATCATGACAGGACGGGGAAGCAATGAAATAAAACTTCTAGAATGGTAACAGGGTGCGGGAATCTTTAGCTGCCCTGGGCCACACCAGTGTTGTGTGTTTTTAGATATACAGTGTGACGCTGAAACAACACTACTATTACAGTAATAAACCTACTGAAACATCAGAATTGCATTTATTACAGGGTTTTGATCCCTAAGGTACTAAATACAAAAAGCATTTTAAATTTTAAACAATGTAAACACTTGAAATCTGCTCACAGCACGCCATTTTTGCCATTTCCTCTTCATTCCTATTTTGTTATATTTTTACTTTTTATTAACCGAATCTAACTTATTTTTACAAACAATTATCCCAGAAAAAGCTTAAACCTCTTCTTTACTTGTTTTCTTTTTCCTTTTGGCTCCACCTATCTATTTTGGAGGACAGTGCAAGTTTAATAAATTGGCCGAAATATCCAACTGAAAGGCTAGACTTGGAAGATGGACATACCTGCAGCTGTCCGATCTCTGGTGCGAGTTTATGCAGGAAGGTGACTGCCGATAACAGGCACGGCATCAGCCTTGGAGCCCAACAATGCCTAGATGGGTTAACGTGACTCAAAGGGTTAAATACAGTTTTGAATGAAAACATAGGGATCAGAGTCATTGATCAGGGTACTGCACCATCAGGGCTATGCTTCCAGAGATGGTGCTACTCTATATACGGTTGGCTATTCTCTTCCCCCATTCTCCCGGATGGTCTCCCATGTCACACATCTTCAGAGTGCAGAGGACAATCTCAACTCTTGGTCTAAAACTGACTGCTAGGAAACAGCTGTAATGGGACAGCTGAGATATGGAAGCTCGCCCTCTGCTGAGTGACTACAGTAAATCCCGATCCACCGCGCTGCAGCACAATGCAATACTGGTCACGGTGATTTTTAAAATCATCTGATTGATTTAAAATGTACTTAAAATAATCAATTTTCCAGCTTTGGCAGGTACAATTATTACACAGAACGTTATAGTCTAGAAATATTATACCATGCTGTTTTGTCTTAAATCCCTTTTGTCTGCCAATGCGCCCCACTAACACATTTATTTTATAATAGAGGGCAAAGTCACTTTGTAGGATGGTAAGTGAGTTTACACTAAGTGTTTGTACACTGCTATCACACAGCTTACACTTGAACCTTGGTGAAACACTTCACTGTCCGATTGTTCCACGTACGGAAGACCTGGTAGCAGCTGGCTCTCAGTGTCTTACCTTCTCTACTCTTTTGTTAGTTTCATCCTCACAGTCATGTTTAAATTTTCTGCATACTTCTTCCCATCCATAGCCAAAAGGATCCACTGCAGGTTTGAAGAGAAAATAGTTTGTGGTTTAAGCTGTGCTACAGGTTGAGTTGGTGACACAGGTCCTCTATAGATTTAGCAATCACTTTAGTTTCAAGTGACAGGTGCAGCTTAAAAAAACAAAGAACTGAATTGAAAAGAACTTCACAACACATTGGCATGACATTGTGAAAATGATGACAGACATCACTGGCACTACTGACCAACGAGGTGCCAGCACCGTTTGTTGGGCTTCCAATGGACATACCACAGCACTCCCTTGACGGCGAGGTTAGATGTCTATCTCCTGCAGGCTGGCCCTGTAGGGGCAGGCATCAGGGAGCATGTTTTAGAAAACAGCTCAATTGGAATTACAGGGGTAGAAATTGTTTTTTCCAGACAGAAAATGGGGACCAAAACGATCAATTTCACAGGGCTATGCCCCATGCCCCAAGGACACCCGAATAATGTCTGACACCATATTGGCCGTGGACAATTTTCAGACTGGGCCAGCTCTGCTCAAGTCTTCCTGAACTTCAATCTAGAGAAGTGTGAGGTGGTACGTGTTGGTGGGAAGAATAAGGAGGGCACATACTGCTTGGAAAATAAGAGTCTAAAGGGAGTAGAGGTGCAGAGGGATCGGGGGTACAGATAGACAAATCACTAAGTAGCAACGCAGGTTAACAAGGCCAGAAAAAAAAGCTAACCAAGCACTGGGGCTCATTTCTAGAGGGATAGAATTCAAAAGCAGAGAAGTTATGTTAAATTTTTATAGAACCTTGGTCAGACCACACTTGGAGTACTGTGAACAGTTCTGGGCTCCATATTATAAAGAGGATATAGAGGCGCTGGAGAAGGTGCAAAAAGGATTTACTAGAATGATCCCAGAACTGAGAGGTTCTACCCATCAGGAAAGACTGAACAGGCTGGGGCTCTTTTCTCTAGAAAAGAGAAGGCCGAGGGGTGACCTGATGGAGGTCTATAAGATTATGAAAGGGTTTGATAGAGTAGACTTGGGGAAAATGTTTCCACTTGCGGGCGAGACCAGAACTAGGGGCCATCAATGTAAAAGCAAAATACTGCGGATACTGGAAATCTGAAAAACAGAAAATGCTGGAAATACTCAGCAAGTCAGGCAGCATCTTTGGAGAGAGAAACAGGGTTAACGTTTCAGGTCAATGACCTTTTGTCAGAATTGGCCATAAATATAAGGGAGTCACTAATAAATCCAATAGGGCATTCAGGAGAAACTTCTTTGCACAGACAGTGGTGAGAATGTGGAGGGAGCGGTTGAGGTGAATAGCAGAGATGCATTTAAGGGGAAGCAAGATAAACACACGAGGGAGAAAGGAATAGAGGGATATGTTGATGGGGTGAGATGAAGAGGGGTGGGAGGAGGCTCGAGTGGAACATGAACACCGGCACGGACCTGTTGGGTCGAATCTGTTTCTGTGCTGTACATACTATGTAATGGTGTGGATGTGGCCTTGCAAGCAGTACAGGATAGGATACAGGCAACTGAGTTTTGGATGAGCTGAAGTTTATGGAGGGTGGAAGATGGGACGCTGGCCGGGGGAGTGTTGGAATAGTCGAGTCTGGAGGTGAAAAAAGCATGGATGAGAGTTTCAGCACCAGATGAGCGGAGATAAATGTGAAGGGGGGCGATATTATGGAGGTGGAAGTAGGCGGTCTTTGTGATGAAAAGGATATGGGGTCAGAAGCTCAGCTCGGAATTGAATAGGGTGCTGACGTTACGAATAGTCTGGTTCAACCTGACAGTGGCCGGGGAGGGGCACAGAATTAGTAGTAAAGGTACTGAATTTATGGCAGGGGCTTTGGTCTTCCCAATGTTTAACTGATATGTTGCAGACAGTTTCAGTATCTCTGTCTTGCTCTTTACTGTAACCCCTCAGTGGTTACAGCGATGTTCCTGTTCACTTCAGTATTTTCATAGAATCATACAGCACAGGAGGCCATTCAGCTCATCGCATTTATCCCATTCCACTGTCTCTCTCAAAACCTTTAAAATATTTCTTTTTAAAAGCTATTATGGATTCTGCTTCCACCCACTTTTTCTGGTAGCACATTCCATTTCCTAATAATCCTCTGCTTAAAGAAATTCTCCTATTCTCTCCCTTCGTTCGTTTGGTGATGACTTTAAATGTGTGCCCTCTATGGGTTACAAAAGCGAAATACTGCGGATTTGGGAAAAGGAAAAATCCTTTTGCCTCGCACCATCATCCCTTTTGTCTTTTAATCTCTCCTGCCTTCCATCCGATCACAGACCGTCCCACAGAAACATAGAAGATAGGAGGAGTCGTCGGCCATTCGGCCCCTCGAGCCTGCTCCGCCATTCAATGCGATCGTGGCTGATCATCCAAATTCAGTACCCGGTCCCTGCCTTCTCCCCATATCCCTTGATCCCTTTAGCCTTTTGTTCTTTCCTCCCCCTCCCCCATCCCTGCCCCTTGCTTAAAACCTGTTACATCTCTAACATTTTCCAGTTCTGACGAAAGGTCATCGACCTGAAACGTTAACTCTGTTTCGCTCTCTCTCTCCACAGATGCTGTCCGACTTGCGGAGTGTTTCCAGCATTTTGTTTTTATTTCCGATTTCCAGCATCTGCAGTATCTTGCTTTTGTATTAGAGCTCCTTCTTTCTAAAAGATTTGTTCAAGCACTGAAAGGTTACCGTCTGAATTATCACTGGAGATTGGTGTATGTTGAATGACAATGATTTATAAAACATTGCAAGCACACACTTCTTCCTTCAAGACAACATCAGTTCACAGATGTGTACAAATAGAAGATATACAGAGTACACTTTAATCGGCAATATATTTGAGAAAAGTGCACTAAACGATTAACAGAAAAAACTTACTCAGAGACTTCAGCTGCTCCAGTGCAGATTGAACTTACCTTTAAATGTAATGAAGAGTTCAGTTATTAGGCCTTTGTGTGGTACTTTGACAACATGGCATTTCATCTCTACATCAGTTATTCTGCAGGTTAGGTCGGCAATTAGCTCCTTCTCCACTGACTTGAACTTACGGAAAAAGTGGTTATTGGAAGGATCGTGGCACTCCTGAGTGTGATAGCGAGTTGAAAACTTAAACGAAAAGTCGGGTTCACGATAGCCTGGAAGATTTCAATTAAAAAGTTTCTTTGTGAGAACTACTAGAAAATGAATAAAGTTGAAGGACTATGACTGTGATAACCATTAATCCGAGAGTCCAGCACCCACACCAGAAGCTCACCCCCGCAGACAGCTCAGAACAGCACTGAAACTCCAGTACTAACCCCGAGCTCAATTGTCAGACGAGAACGAATAGCACTGAAATTCCATTTTAACAGATATCCAAAGTCTTCATTGACATTTTAAATAATCTTTGCTAACTAGCAGTTTTCAGTCTTTAAAGGCTCTTTTGAAAAAGCATTATTCATTCTTGGGATCTGGGCGTCACAGGCAAGGCCAGCATTTGTTACCCACCTGTAGATGTTTGATACAACTGAGTGATTTGCTAGGCCACTTCAGAGTCAGCCACATGTGGGACTGGAGTCACATACAAGGACGGCAGGTTTCCTGCCCTAAAGGACATTAGTGAACCAGCTGAGTTTTTACAACAATCCGGCAGCTTCATGGTCACCTTTACTGATCCCAGCTTTTTATTTCCACTTTTTATTTAACTGAATTCCATATCTCAAATTACCATGGTGGAATTTGAAGTCATGTTTTCTGGATTACTAACCGAGTAACATAGCCACACACTACTGTACACTGCATGAACACGGAGAAACAGTGTCACTGAGTATGTGATGTAAACTGTACCGAGGCTTTAGAAATATGTTAGTGAAGGTGAAATGGAGATAGTGAAACTTCATTCAAGGTTATAAATGTAACACTAACATGCTCATAGCTAAGCAGTGCAGTATGCTGTCGGCCTGTGGCTCAGGCATCTGCTAATCTTAAATGAAATGGCCCTGAATTGTCAGAAGGGTTATCCTGATCTTGTGCTGTAACTTCAGTGGAAGACTGACGTAACTCCCAGGGAAACCACGTAAGCAGTCATTTTCAGGCATCATATGGTGTTTCTCCAGGGGTTATGGCAGGAGAACCACCATGAAAATACAGAGCTCTTATTTTTCTCCCATGTAAAATGTGCTCACCCCAACCCCCTATAAATCTTCTGTCGTAACTTCAGTGTAAACAGCTGAAAATGTGTAAATTCAGGGCCTGTGAATGGAAATTCAGACCCAGTGTAGAAAGGTGCCAGTGCCCCTCTGCCTTTCACCCAGTATTTACCATATACCGAGAATTTCATATCAAGGAAGATTTCCTTGTTCTTCTCCACATCCTTGTAGGAAACTGTACATGTGTAATCTCCTGACATGGACTTGTCAAAGGATTTCAGTATAAGCCTTCCGGTTTCAGATATCCTCGCATAAGGCTCCCCTGAAATGGAAGACACAAATCCTACTGTTAGCGAATTGTCATGCAACTCTTACTCTTGTGCTCCTTTAATAGGAAATTTAGTTCAAACACTTTCCTAAGTTATATGCTTCTCAACACAAAGTGAATTGACATCTCATTTGTGGGACAGTGTAGTTCCAGGCTGCCGGTCACCAAATAAACTTGCATACAATGAGAATGAAGGTTAGGAATATAATGTGGAGAAATGTGAAGTTATCCACTTTGGTAGGAAAAATAGAAAAGCAGAGTATTTTTTAAATAGAGAGAGATTGGGAAATGTTGGTGTTCAGAGGGACCTGGGTGTCCTTGTACACGAATCACAGAGTTAACATACAGATACAGCAAGCAATTAGGAAAGCAAATGGTATGTTGGCCTTTATTACAAGAGGATTTGCGTATAAGGGTAAAGACGTCTTACTGCAATTATATAGGGCCCTGGTGAGACCACACCTGGAGTATTGTGTACAGTTTTGGTCTCCTTACCTAAGGAAGGATATACTTGCCATAGAGGGAGTGCAACAAAGGTTCACCAGACTGGTTCCTGGGATGGGGGGATTGTCCTATGAGGAGAGATTGAGTAGACTAGGCCTATATTCTCTAGAGTTAAGAATGAGAGGTGATCTCATTGAAATATACAAAATTCTTACAGGGCTTGACAGGGTAGATGCAGGGAGGATGTTTCCCCGGGCTGGGGAGTCTAGAACCAGGGGTCACAGTCTCAGGATAAGGGGTCGGCCATTGAGGACTGAGATGAGGAGAAATTTCTTCACTCAGAGGGCGGTGAATCTTTGGAATTCTCTACCCCAGGGGGCTGTGGAGGCTCAGTCGTTGAGTATATTCAAGACAGAGATCAATAGATTTTTGAATGTAAAGGGATACGGGGATAGTGCAGGAAAGTGGAGATGAGGTAAAAGATCAGCCATGATTTTATTGAATGGCGGAGCAGGCTCGAAGGGCCAAATGGCCGACTCCTGCTCCTATTTCTTATGGTCTAATGTTCGAGAAGTGGACAGGATCCTCTGACTCCTGTGCATTTCAGGTGAACATACACATTTCCATTAGGCAACTGTGGGATTCTCAAGGTTTTTTGAGAGATTGGTTTGTACATGCTAAGACTTTTCTTGGTGAATGATATTGAGAAGTGACTCAGTAAATAGGATGGTTCTCTTTTAAAGTATGCTAAGCAAAGCACAGTGTAAAAATCCAGAAAACTTTTCATTTTCAAAGTATTTGCAGGACTGGTTTCATAGGCACTATGGAATTAAGTACCAGCTTCTGCTTATCAGAAAGTGTCTGAGGCAATAAACGGTTGCTGTGTTGAGGCCCGATAAAGGATTACAGCTATTACAAAGCTACAGGACATTGCCTCCAGAGGGAGGATAAACCAAATGGCCAGACATCACACGGCCAAAGGATGAGATGATGTTCATGCAACACAGTTATGTTTCACAGCTACGATTCGCTAAAGTCAAACTCTTGTCATTGTGTCAAGTGATTACACAACTGTAGAAAAGAGCTTTATCCACAATTTTTCAGCGGCAGTTATCACTCTAAATATTTCACTTTATACCCTACTGCCCAAAAGATGAAGCAAATTTAAATGGACAGGGTCACTATTCACCATTATTTGGATATTTTGAGTAAGCTCCATTCCTGGAAGAGCCCATTTGGAAAAGTCCATCACAAGACTGGCATATCAGTAGCTACAGTTGTCCGGGGCTGTTGCAACGAAACAAAGATAATGGCCAAAAGTGAGTAATCAACCGCAGATTTCAACCTACACTTTCCATGGAGCCCTCTTTTCTCTGACTTCTGTGCCCTCCCATCCTCAATCTCACTCTTCATATAAACTCCCTCACTCATATTCTTCTCTACCACCTCCACCTCATCATCTCTTGCAGCCTTTCCCTTTCGGAAGTCTTGCTCACTGACAAGGCAATCTCTCACCAATTTATTGTGTTCCTCTCTATCCACATCCCACATCCTACTACCCTCATCCCACCATGGCACTGTCACCTGCGGAATCCTCCAAACATCTACTGTTTCCCCCCCCCCCCCCTCCACCCTTCCTCGTCTATGGGTCGGGCGCTGCACTGTGAGCTGTACCCGGGTCGGGCGGTGCAGTGTGAGATGTACCCGGGTCGGGCGCTGCACTGAGCTGTACCCGGGTCGGGCGGAGCAGTGTGAGCTGTACCCGGGTCGGGCGGAGCAGTGTGAACTGTACCCGGGTCGGGCGGAGCAGTGTGAACTGTACCCGGGTCGGGCGGAGCAGTGTGAACTGTACCCGGGTCGGGCAGAGCAGTGTGAACTGTACCCGGGTCGGGCGGAGCAGTGAGAGCTGTACCCGGGTCGGGCGGAGCAGTGAGAGCTGTACCCGGGTCGGGCGGAACAGTGGGAGCTGTACCCGGGTCGGGCGGAACAGTGGGAGCTGTACCCGGGTCGGGCGGAGCAGTGCGAGCTGTACCCGGGTCGGGCGGAGCAGTGCGAGCTGTACCCGGGTCGGGCGGAGCAGTGCGAGCTGTACCCGGGTCGGGCGGAGCAGTGCGAGCTGTACCCGGGTCGGGCGGAGCAGTGCGAGCTGTACCCGGGTCGGGCGGAGCAGTGCGAGCTGTACCCGGGTCGGGCGGAGCAGTGCGAGCTGTACCCGGGTCGGGCGGAGCAGTGCGAGCTGTACCCGGGTCGGGCGGTGCAGTGCGAGCTGTACCCGGGTCGGGCGGAGCAGTGCGAGCTGTACCCGGGTCGGGCGGAGCAGTGCGAGCTGTACCCGGGTCGGGCGGAGCAGTGCGAGCTGTACCCGGGTCGGGCGGTACAGTGCGAGCTGTACCCGGGTCGGGCGGTGCAGTGCGAGCTGTACCCGGGTCGGGCGGAGCAGTGCGAGCTGTACCCGGGTCGGGCGGAGCAGTGCGAGCTGTACCCGGGTCGGGCGGAGCAGTGCGAGCTGTACCCGGGTCGGGCGGAGCAGTGCGAGCTGTACCCGGGTCGGGCGGAGCAGTGCGAGCTGTACCCGGGTCGGGCGGTGCAGTGCGAGCTGTACCCGGGTCGGGCGGAGCAGTGCGAGCTGTACCCGGGTCGGGCGGAGCAGTGCGAGCTGTACCCGGGTCGGGCGGAGCAGTGCGAGCTGTACCCGGGTCGGGCGGTACAGTGCGAGCTGTACCCGGGTCGGGCGGTGCAGTGCGAGCTGTACCCGGGTCGGGCGGTGCAGTGCGAGCTGTACCCGGGTCGGGCGGAGCAGTGCGAGCTGTACCCGGGTCGGGCGGAGCAGTGCGAGCTGTACCCGGGTCGGGCGGAGCAGTGCGAGCTGTACCCGGGTCGGGCGGAGCAGTGCGAGCTGTACCCGGGTCGGGCGGAGCAGTGCGAACTGTACCCGGGTCGGGCGGAGCAGTGTGAGCTGTACCCGGGTCGGGCGGAGCAGTGTGAGCTGTACCCGGGTCGGGCGGAGCAGTGTGAGCTGTACCCGGGTCGGGCGGAGCAGTGTGAGCTGTACCCGGGTCGGGCGGAGCAGTGTGAGCTGTACCCGGGTCGGGCACCATCTACTCCTCATCCATGTCAATATATCCTTCCATGCCTTGATCACCCTATCTCTACAATCTTTTCAAGCCCTATCTCTGCATCCATTGGTCCTCAAACTCTGGCCTTGCATGCGGCCCACTCCCCTCATCCCCCCACTGCTGGAAGAGCTTTACTACGCCTTGACCATGTGCTCTGCAACTCCCTCCCTAAACCTTCTCAAATCTTTGACAAAGCCCTTCGTCACCGCTCCCAATCTCTCCCTTCATGCCTTGGCATTTATTCTGTTATCTACCTCCATCTGAGAAGTGCCTCGGAACATCATCTTTACATCAAAGGTACATGTTGTTAACATGGAGAAGATACAACCACATAATTGAAAAGGCAACATTTTACCACATAATCCAGCTCCTTTAATAGTATTATTACTAGTTGTAATGGCATTGTAATATATATGGTATTTACAGTGATTGGCTAATGGGCAACTATATATACATAATATATATATTAAAATAGATTACTGAATGGCCCATGATTCCAGCATACAGTATATGGTGGGTGCATGGCAGCACTGGCTGGACAAGGGGGCAGTGTATTACAGTATATGGTGGACCTAGCTCACTGTGTAAATATTGTTCTGTTTATAGCACAGATATAGACATAAAACATGTCTTAGGGGTATAAGAAAACTATGAACAGTACAAAATGAATGAAAAGCTTTTTAATTTCAATTCTCCTTTTTTTCCTGAAAGAAATGACTCACGCTGGAATATGTGATTCCACGGGTGCTGCCAGCTCTCATCACTCACCCAAGAGCCATTGTTCAGGTGTGAACCTGGTCTGTAAGTGTCAGCGTGCTATTCAACTGTGAGGAACTTTATAACCAGGCCTGATTAACCTTCATGACATCCACACAAGCAGGAACACTGGCAAACTGTGGCCCCTCCCTAACCTAGGGCCGTTTAATCCAAATGTACATAAGAACATCCAAACAGACTCACTCCGCAGTGGAATTCCCTCACATCCAAACAGACTCATTCCTTCGGGTATTCGGTCTCGTGTCTGAATATCAGCACAGGTTACTTTTAATTTTGGGTAATAACCGCTTTCAAACTTCATAAAATCCCTCTTGCAGGTGCTTGGTGCAGTATCACACACAAGAAATAGGAGCAGGAGTCGGCCATTCGGCCCCTTGAGTCTGCTCCGCCATTCAATATCATGGCTAAACTGTTCTTGGCCTCAACTCCACTTTTCTGCCTATTCCCCATAACCCTCGACTCCCCTGTAGTTCAAAAATCTGTCGATCTCCGCCTTGAATATATTCAGTGACTCCGCCTCCACAGCTCTCTCGGGCAGAGAATTCCAAAGATTCACGATCCTCAGAGAAGAAATTCCTCATCTCCGTCTTAAATGCGCGACTCCTTATTCTGAGACTATGCCCCCTAGTTCTAGATTCCCCCACGAGGGGAAACTTCCTCTCAACATCTGCCCTGTCAAGCCCCCTCAGAATCTTATGGGGGAAAAATTCGGTTGATTTGCACCTCCCGTTAGCGCCCTAAGAGGAAAGCAACTAGCGCCTGGGCGCGGCGCCGCCAATGCCTCCCGCGAAATTCAGCAGGAAGATATCGACGGCGGTAACCGTTAGCGCCGCGCCTCCGGCGATGACGTCATCGCCGTGCGCAGTGCCCCGCTCGCGCCCCGGCTACGATCTTCGGTAGCACCCCCTGACTTACCGCCTGACGCCATGTCCGACAGGGTCAGGGGGGCGTACCTGCGGCCGGGGTGGCGCAAATTAAAGGGGTTGTGCCGGGCGGCCATTTTTGTTGCAGGCCGCCTGCCAGCACCTGCCCCCGTTGCTGTCCCTGGCTTTCAGTGCAGCCCCCCGGCGGGGTGCCGGCTGCGCTCCATGAGCCTGACACTCGAGTGCCGGGCTCTTTTGCCAGCACTCCGATCCCTGGTGGCCCCGCTGGTATTCACTCGCAGCGCCCCAAGAGGGAGGCGGGGCGCTTCCAGTAATACCCCGCCTCCCTCTTGGGGCGGTACCAGTGAATTTCGGGCGCGGGTGTGCTCATTTTTTCGGGGCGCTACTTTTAGCGCCCCAGCAAAGTTAGTGCCCCAAAGGGGGTGCGACCCAATTTTTCCCCCTATATGTTTCGATAAGATCACCTCTCATTCTTCTAAACTCCAATGAGTATAGGCCCAACCTGCTCAACCTTTCTTCATAAGACAACCCCTTCATCTCAGGAATTAACCTCGTGAACCTTCTCTGAACTGGTCCAATGCAAGTATATCCCTCCTTAAATAAGGAGACCAAAACTATACACAGTACTCTAGGTGTGGTCTCACCAACACCCTGTACAGTTGTAGCAAGAGTTCCCTACTTTTATACTCCATCACCCTTGCAATAAAGGCTAACATTCTATTTGCCTTAAATAACAACAGAAAATGCTGGAAATACTCAGCAGGCCAGGCAGCATCCATGGAGAGAGAAACAGAGTTAACGTTTCAGGTCTGGGGCCCTCTTTAAGGGGAGGAAGGCTTGCAGTACTGCGGCGTGATGTGCCGCAGTGTGTGGCGTTCCAGAAGCGCCCCGCTTCCCTCTTGGGGTGCTACCGATGAATTTCGGCCGCAGGGGCACTAACCCGGTGGAGTTAGCACCCCAAAGGGGCGTGACTCAATTTTCCCCCTATATTTCTTGCTAGTTTAGTCTCAATCTATCTTTTCCCCCTTTATTATTTTTTTGTCATCCTTTGCTGGTTTCTAAAAATTTCCCAATCTTCTGGCCTACCACTAATCTTTGCAACATTGTACGCCTTTTCTTTCAATTTGATACCATCCTTAACTTCTTTAGTTAGCCATGGATGGTTCATCCTTCTCGTAGAGTCTTTCTTTCTCACTGGAATATATCTTTGT
The DNA here is from genome assembly GCF_052327205.1 of Somniosus microcephalus. Taxonomy (NCBI): domain Eukaryota; kingdom Metazoa; phylum Chordata; class Chondrichthyes; order Squaliformes; family Somniosidae; genus Somniosus; species Somniosus microcephalus. The sequence goes on from NC_141010.1 coordinate 2,220,637, forward strand.
TGAGAGTTATGAAATAGCTCCTTAAAAGTCTGTCACTGCTTATCTAACGTCTTACTTTTTAATCTATTTTCCCAGTCCACTTTAGCCAACTCTGTCTTCATACCCTTGTAATTGCCTTTATTTAAGTTTAAGACACTAGTTTCAGATCCAAGTTTTTCACCCTCAAACTGAATGTGAAATTTTTATGTTATGCTCACTCTTCCCTAGAGGATCCTTTACTATGAGATCATGAATTAATCCTGCCTCATTACACATTACCAGATCTAAAATAGCCTGTTCCCTGGTTGGTTCCACAACGTATTGATCTAAGAAATCATCCCGAATACATTCTATGAACTCGTCCTCAAGGCTACCAATGCCAATTTGATTTGTCCAATCTATAAGAAGATTAAAATCGCCCACGATTATTGCAGTACCTTTCTTACAAGCCCCCATTATTTCTTGATTTATACTTTGTCCTACAGTATAGTTACTGTTAGGGGGCCTACAGACCACTCCCACCTGTGACTTCTTTCCCTTATTATTTCTTATCTCCACCCAAACTGATTCTACATCTTGATCTTCCGAGCCAAGATCATTTCTCACCACTGTACTGATCTCATCCTTTATTAACAGAGCTACCCCACCTCCTTTTCCTTTCTGCCTATCCTTCCAAAATGTCAAATACCCCTGAATATTCAGTTCCCAGCTTTGGTCACCTTGCAACCACGTCTCTGTAATGGCTATCATATCATACCCATTTATTTCTATTTGTGCTGTCAATTCATCTATCTTGTTACGAATGCTGTGTGTATTCAGATAAAGAACCTTTAATTTTGTCTTTTTATCATTTTTCCCTACTCTGACCCTATTTGCTGGTGCACTCTTATGCTTGTACACTCTGTCCCTTCCTGTCACACTCTGGTTACCACTACTGCACTATTGCCTTGTCCTTTCTCTAACTTTCTAAGTTTCCCCTCACCTGAACCCTCCCCCCCACTATTTAGTTTAGTAGCATCTCCACTGCTGCCCTAGATGAGAACAACCAACTCAGCAACGATCACAATGAATTTGGGATCCTCTTGAAATTATGGCAAAATTTTGAATTGATGTAATGTAATGTGCAGCGGTGTCATGGCATCGTAGAGGGCTGTGTTCCTGTTAATGCAACGTGTGCCATGTAGAATATGATTTTCCACAACATGTGGGTGCTTTAGGAACTGTTACAATTCAAACCGGTGGTGTGGTCTAACATGCCCATATATGGAGAAAATAAAGTGCAAACTATATCTGGTAAATGTTGTCTACCCGAGGACTGATCGGCACGACGTTGTAAATTTGTATGAATGTTGCTATTTGAGTATCAGAAATTTTACGTGTTGTAATTAAATGACTCAAATCTTAAATTATTTAGAATTATAAAATAATTTGTTCCACACCTCCGTTCGGTTTTGTAAGTCAGCTGCAGTTTATCTCATTAAAAGGAATGGAAACAGGAAACCAGTGCCTAAACTCCCTGTAATCATATTTTAAAATATAACTTTATGGTGATATGGCTGGTCTCCCACGTTCAATTTATGGCTGGCCTCCCACGTATTACCTTACGTAAACTTGAGGTCATCCAAAACTCAGCTACTCATGTCCTAACTCACACCAAGTCCCGTTCACCCATCACCCCGGTGCTCGCTGACTCATTCTCTTATCTGGAAGGAGGAGAGCATGCTAGGGGATCTCAGAGACGCCGTAATTGTGACCATCTTCAAGAAAGGTGACAAGTCCGATTGCAGTAATTACAGAGGAGTTTCCCTGCTGTCTGCCACAGGGAAAGTCATCGCAAGAATCCTCCTCAATTGCCTTCTCCCAGTGGCCGAAGAGCTCCTCCCAGAGTCGCAATGCGGATTCCGCCCACTAAGGGGCGCAATGGACGTGATCTTCACCGCACGTCAATTACAAGAGAAATGCAGGGAACAGCACCAACCGCTGTACATGGCCTTCTTTGATCTCACAAAGGCCTTCGACACTGTCAACCGTGAGGGATTATGGAGTGTCATCCTCAAATTCGGCTGCCCTCAAAAGTTTGTCACTATCCTCTGCCTGCTTCACGACGACATGCAAGCCGTGATCCTGACCAACGGTTCCACCACAGACCCAATTCACGTATGAACCGGGGTCAAGCAAGGCTGTGTCATCGCACCAACGCTCTTCTCGATCTTCCTTGCTGCAATGCTCCATCTCACCCTCAGTAAGCTCCCCACTGGAGTGGAGCTAATTTACAGAACAAACGGGAAACTGTTCAACCTCCGTCGCCTCCAGTCCAGATCCAAGGTCGTCCCATCCTCTGTTGTCGAATTACAGTATGCAGACGACGCTTGCGTCTGCGCTCACTCGGAGGCCGAGCTGCAAACCATCGTCAACACCTTCACCGAAGCGTACGAGAGCATGGGCCTTACACTAAACATCTGTAAGACAAAGGTCCTCTACCAACCTGCCCCCGCCACACAATACTGCCCCCCGATTATCAAAATCCACGACAAGGCCTTGGGCAATGTGGACCACTTTCCATACCTCAGGAGCCTACTGTCAACAAGGGCAGACGTCGACGACGAAGTCCAACACCGTCTTCAGTGTGCCAGTGCAGCCTTCGGTCGCCTGAGGAAGAGAGTGTTTGAAGACCAGAACCTCAAACCCGGCACTAAGCTCATGGACTACAGAGCAACAGTGATACCCGCCCTGCTGTATGCTTCAGAGACATGGACCATGTACAGCAGGCACCTCAAAGCACTGGAGAGGTACCATCAACGCTGCCTCCGCAAGATCCTGCAAATCCATTGGCAGGATAGGTGCACCAACGTCAGTGTTCTTGCTCAGGCCAACATCCCCAGCATCGAAGCTTTGACCATGCTCGATCAGCTCCGATGTCCGCATGCCCGATACGAGACTCCCAAAACAAGCGCTCTACTCGGAGCTCCGGCACGGCAAGAGAGCCCCAGATGGGCAGAGGAAACGCTTCAAAGACACTCTCAAAGCCTCCTTGAAAAAAGTGTAACATCCCCACCTACACCTGGGAATCCCTGGCCCAAGACCGCACAAAGTGGAGGAGAAGCATCCGGGAAGGCGCCGAACAGCTCGAGTCTCTTCGCCGGGAGCAAGCGGAAGCCAAGCGCAGGCAGCGCACGTCAACCCAAGCACCCCACCCACCCGCCCCTTCAACCACCGTCTGCCCCACCTGTGACAGAGACTAAGTCCCGCATTGGATTCATCAGCCACCTGCGGCGCCTTGGGACGTTTTACGATGTTAAAGGCGCTATATAAATACAAGTTGTTGCTGTTGATATTGTTACTACATTTCGGAAGCAGGTAAGTACAGTGCATTAGTAAGAAACAGCGGTTATTTATAAATTAAACTACCCGAAATAAAATTGTTAATATTGTCCTCACATGAATCCTCTACACTTCCGACTGGTTTACTGTCCCCCTTCCCTGCTCCACCACTGGTGGCACAGCTTTCAGCCACCATGTCCCTGCACTCTAATCCTCTTCACCTTCTACCTCTCCCTGCCGTAAAAGCCTACTCCAAACATGTCATTTTTAAACTCCTCCTTTAAAGTTTTTTGGGGATATTTAGTTATGTGAGAAATGCTGAATACATGTGGTTGTTGGACTCTTGTGAAAATACTGCACATAGTTTTTAAAAGTTCCTTTCGGTATTTATATCTTAGAATTTTACATTTTCAGAGCCCAAAGCTGGAGGAAAAAAGTTTGCGGTCGAGTTGCTCCATGGAGTCCCACAGAAACTGGTCAGCATTGGAAACTCTGGACATGATATCAACGGTTTGGAGTTTTCAAATGGCATTCAACACCAAATGGTAAGAGTGTTGTGTCTCCTTTGGCCACTTGAGGGTGTCATGCCTCACGTTTTCATGGCACTTTGGGACCGTATCATTAACTTTTCTTATTTCCACTCTGGAAATATGACAAATGACAGCATGATCCCAACAGAAATTAGTTAATATAAGAGCATGAAAAGGTTTTCTACCAATATAATCACAGGCATAGTTACCTGTTTATTTACAAAAAATAAATTCCAACTTAAGTTATGCATATTTAAATATATGAATTTTTGCTCCTTTTGAATCATCTCTGGCGTTGTAAGCACCTTTAACTTTGTTAAAGCAATGTTTCATGGAAGAAACTTTCCATCTGGCAATTAAACAGCCGTGTTCAATTATTGATTCTTGTTGGTAACTTAAATCGAAGACTTTTGGGGGAAAAAAAACATGTTACAGAAAACTGATCAAGTCAAAGAGAAGGAAGGATGAGTGTAAAATGCTGCTACATATATCATTCTGTATCTACACTTAGATAATGCACAAGTGTCCAGTTTGTCTTAACTGCTAAGAACGAACTTGCATTTATATAGCACCTTTCACAACCTCACAAAACACTTTATAGCTAAAAAAGTTGTTTTGAATTGTAGTCACTATTGTTATGTAACCAAACACAGCAGCAAATCTGCGCACAGCAAGCTCCCACAAACAACAATGTGATAATGACCAGATAATCTGTTTTTAGTGATGTTGGTTGAAGGATAAATATTGGCCAGGATGCCGGGAAGAACATCCCAGCTCTTTTTTGAATAGTGCCATGGGATCTTTTACATCCACCTGATTGGGATGAGACATTAAACCGAGGCCCTAAGAGGACACCTCCGACTGAAGTATCAGCCTATATTGTGGGCTCAAGTCTCTGGAGTGAGACTTGAACCTATGACCTCCTGACTCCAAGACAAGTGTGCTATCACTGAGCCAAGGCAGACATCTAATGAGACAGCTCCATTCAACCTGCACAGCAAGCAGATTCAAACCAATGCCCTGTGCACTGGCCATCCCGTTCATAGCCAACAACAGAAAACCAAACATCTACAAAGGTATTCACTTTGTGATTAGCAACCTGATTCTGAACAATACTGACAGGGCAGGGGCTGCTCCCAGATACCACAATGTTCCTCAACAGGGAATATTGCTCAGTGATACTACCTCCCACAGCTAAACAGACACATTCCCTCACATCAGAGCACATTCCTCTGGATAGTCCCGCTCACATCCAAGCACATTCCTCTGGACAGTTCCTCTCACATCCAAGCACATTCCTCGGGACAGTTCCTCTCGCATCCAAGCACATTCCTTGGGATAGTCCCTCTCGCATTCAAGCAGACAAATTCCTCGGGGTAATCCCGCTCACATCCAAACAGACTCATTCCTTCGGGTATTCGGTCTCGTGTCTGAATATGAGCACAGGTACTTTTAATTTTGGGTAATAACTGCTTTCAAACTTATAAAATCCATCTTGCTTGGTGCAGTATCACACAGAAGAACATAAGAAATAGGAGCAGGGGCAGGCCATTTGGCCCCTCGAGCCTGCTCCGCCACTTAATGAGATCTTGGCTGATCTGATTTTGGCCTCAACTCTACTTTCGTGCCTGTTCCCCATAACCCTCGACTCCCATGTTGCTCAAATCTCTGTCTATCTCAGCCTTGAATATATTCAATGACTCCGCTTCCACAGCTCTCTGGGGTAAAGAATTCCAAAGATTCACAACCCTCAGAAAAAAAATTCCTCCTCATCTCCGTCTTAAATGGGCGACTCCTTATTCTGAAACTATGCCCCCTCGTTCTAGATTCCCTGATGAGGGGAAACATCCTCTCCGCATCTACCTTGTCCAACCCCCTCAGAATCTTGTATTAGCAAGATCCCCTCTCATTCTTCTAAACTCCAATGAGTATAGGCTCAATCTGCTCAACCTTTCCTCATAAGACAACCCCTTCATCTCAGGAATCAACCTCGTGAACCTTCTCTGAACTGTCTCCAATGCAAGTACTGTATATTCTTCCTTAAATAAGGGGACCAAAACTGTACACAGTACTCCAGGTGTGGTCTCACCAGTGCCCTGTACAGTTGCAGCAAGACTTCCGTACTTTTATACTCCATCCCCCTTACAATAAAGGGCAACATTGCATTTGCTTACCTAATTACCTGCTGCACCTGCAACACGCAAACATGCACGCACGCACACAGTCTCCTTCCAGCAAGTGTCCCCCGCGGCGTGTCTCCTTCCAGCGAGTGTCCCCCGCGGCGTGTCTCCTTCCAGCGAGTGTGCCCTGCGGCGTGTCTCCTTCCAGCGAGTGTGTCCCGCGGCGTGTCTCCTTCCAGCGAGTGTGTCCCGCGGCGTGGCTCCTTCCAGCGAGTGTGTCCCGCGGCGTGTCTCCTTCCAGCGAGTGTGTCCCGCGGCGTGTCTCCTTCCAGCGAGTGTGTCCCGCGACGTGTCTCCTTCCAGCGAGTGTGTCCCGCGGCGTGTCTCCTTCCAGTGAGTGTGTCCCGCGGCGTGTCTCCTTCCAGCAAGTGTGTCCCACGGTGGGTCTCCTTCCAGCGAGTGTGTCCCGCAGTGAGTCGCCTTCCAACGAGTGTCCCCTGCGGTGTGTCTCCTTCCAGCGAGTGCGTCCCGCGGCGTGTCTCCTTCCAGCGAGTGTGTCCCCTGCGGTGTGTCTCCTTCCAGCGAGTGTGTCCCGCGCTGTGTCTCCTTCCAGCGAGTGTGTCCCGCGGCGTGTCTCCTTCCAGCGAGTGTGTCCCGCGGCGTGTCTCCTTCCAGCGAGTGTGTCCCGCGGTGTGTCTCCTTCCAGCGAGTGTCCCGCGGTGTTCCCCTTTATCCACCCTACTCGTTACCTCCTGAAAGAATTCTTAATAGATTTGTCAAACACGATTGCCCTTTAATAAAACCATGTTGACTCTGCTGTATTATGGTTTTCTAAATGCCCTGCTACTACTTCCTTAATAATGGATTCGCGCATTTTGCCAATGACAGATGTTAGGCTAACTGGCCTATAGTTTCCTGCTTTCTGTCTCCCTCCTTTTTTGAATAAGGGTGTTACATTTGCAGTTTTCCAATCCACAGGGACTTTTCCAGAGTCCAGGGAATTTTGGTATATTGCAACCAATGCATCCACTATCTCTGCAGCCACTTCTTTTAAGACCCTAGGATGCAGGCCATCAGGTCCAGGGGTCTCGTCAGCTTTTAGGCCCATAAGTTTGCCTGGCACTTTTTCTCTAGTGATAGCGGTTGTTTTAAGTTCCTCCCTCCCCTTTTGCCCCTTGATTTTCTATTACTGGGATGTTTTTACTGTGGAGAGAGATACTAAATATTTGTTCAATGCCTCTGCCATTTCCTTGTTTCCCATTATTATTTCCCCAGTCTTGTCCTCTAAGGGACCAACGTTTACTTTAGCTACTCTACCTTTTTATATACACTCATTCCTTACTCTCTGAAGGCTGCTATTATTTGATAATGCTTCTCGATAGGCAGTACAGTTTGAAATAAGTAACCATCTCTTACTCAAGAAATCCAACAGAATAGGAATCGCTGAGAATTTCCAATGCTGACTTGCTAACTGCAATGGAATCTGTTCCCTCTGATCATATTAAAACCACTGAGCTCGTTTTGATTACAATTTCTCCACGTGTAATATTTGGACAAAATCCTTTGAAGTGCAGCCATGTCCAGTACCATTAATAGAGAATTTAATATTGCATGTCCCTAGTGTCAAATTTTGTTTGATAATGGACCAGGTTAGTGAAAACATAGGCTGGTGTAAAAAGAGATATTACAGGGCATAATTTAGACACGCGAAGGCTGCAACATCTCAAGAACATTGCTTATACAAGATAATTCTTCACAGGGTATAATAAACAGGCTAAATCATATGCACTGAACTGACAAAATATTGGAAGAATTGCAGTTGCACATGAAAGGATTGTAAGGCACAAAGGTTTTTACTGTGCTGGGGGTTCTGTCCTATGAGCTGTTAATGTTGTGGGACAACTGAATTCATTCAGCCTAAGACCAAGACAGAAAGACTAGAGAGCAGCCAATGGGCTTGCTGTTTTCAGTATAGGCTCAAGAAGCTCAAACGGTTCTCATTATACAGAGAGACATGACTCAAGTGTTCAAAGTCATGACATGACTTGGTTCCTGATCTTTAAAATATATCTCCAGTTTCGCGATGAATATGCCTCCTGAACACTAATTCAGAACTGGGTAACTCTTGGCGCAGACTCTCAGCCTTTAATGTTACAAATCCCAAGGAGAGTGGAATCGTGGACATTAGTATTGTGGACATCAAAATATTGATTCTGAAAACACCACTGAATTTGACTGTTACACCCCGCCCCCACCCCCGCCCCCGCCCCCCTTCCCAGGCAAAGAAGTAGCATCAACAAAACACTTAGGTGTCCATGGCACCATAGCTATAACCTTCAGCTTTCAGCTGTAAATTACCTTGAGTAATTGATCTATCTTGTAACCACATAGAATGATCATCTTGCTTAATGTTAGGATAGCACTATCTATCAGACCAATTGACCTCGTGTTCAGTTTGTTCTGGCCCTGGAGAAAAAGTAAAGCATCTCACCTTTTATGTTTCTTCCTGATGGGCCCACCCATATAAAATATGGATCCACTAATTCTATCTCTGAAAGCTCCTCAGTTGTGCAGAGAAGAGAAGGACTGTCATAGTACATCTTCACATAAACTTTTACTAGGAAAAAGTTAATGAAGATTATCAGCAATGGTACAACAGGGTCGCACTGTCACAATGTATAATGGAAATGGTTCACCTGAAGTTGGAAAATATCAGTATGCACATTTCTTAATAAAAATTCTCCCTCTCCCTGTTCTCCTCTTGCCTGGTGAAGGCATTGACTCACATTAGGGTGCAGTAGCCCTATAGTGGCCATTTTTCTTGTCTGAACCTAAACCATGACCTGTCAGCAAGCTAACGCACCACGGACATTGTTGCAGCTGTGACTGATCTTATTCTCACCCAGAATCCAAACATACGCACTTTCCAGCAGGGGTTACTGGACAGCAATTCAGAGCAGTGACCCAGTGGCACTGAGGCCAATTGTATGTAGCTGATCCAGCTGAGATCCATTGACACGGCACAAACTGGAAATTGAACCCGAGAGCTTATGTCTGCATGGCTTTTTATCTACGTCTCTAAAGATCATTTTCAGGAAAGTCTCTATCTAGGATATGAAAACTTTCCGTTGTCTGACTGGTGAATGCAACAGCTCCAAATAATTTGTATCAGTACTGCCACTCTATTGATTTCTTCTGCAGACTTATGAACTGAAGGACACAGTAACACAAGGAGTGAGACATACACTGATACATTGGAACAGACACTGAGACATCAGCATAGATCGAGACAGTCTGACACACCTTAAGGCAAAGACTGATTACATAAGAACATAAGAAATAGGAACAGGAGTCAGCCATTTGGCCCTTTGAGCCTGCTCCGCCATTCAATAAGATCATGGCTGATCTTCTACCTCATCTCCACTTTCCTGCACTATCCCCATATCCCTTGATTCCCTTAATATTCAAATATCTATCGATCTCAGCCTTGAATAACGACTGAGCCTCCACAGCCCTCTGGGGTAGAGAATTCCAAAGATTCACCACCCTCTGAGTGAAGAAATTTCTCCTCATCTCAGTCCTAAATGGCCGACCCCTTATTCCGAGACTGTGACCCCTGGTTCTAGACTCCCCAGCCAGGGGAAACATCCTCCCTGCATCTACCCTGTCAAGTCCTGTAAGAATGTTGTATGTTTCAATGAGATCACCTCTCATTCTTCTGAACGCTAGAGAATATAGGCCTGGTCTACTCAATCTCTCCTCATTGGACAATCCCCCCATCCCAGGAACCAGTCTGGTGAACCTTTGTTGCACTCCCTCTATGGCAAGTATATCCTTCCTTAGGTAAGGAGACCAGAACTGTACACAATACTCCAGGTGTGGTCTCACCAGGGCCCTATATAATTGCAGTAAGACGTCTTTACTCTTATACTCAAATCCTCTTGTAATAAAGGCCAACATATCATTTGCTTTCCTAATTGCTTGCTGTACCTGCATGTTAACTCTGTGATTCATGTACAAGGACATCCAGGTCCCTCTGAACACCAACATTTCCCAATCTCTCACCATGTAAAAACTTTGCTTTTCTATTGTTCCTACCAAAGTGGATAACTTCACATTTCTCCACACTATATTCCATTTGCCATGTTTTTGCCCACTCATTTAGCTTGTCTATATCCCCTTGAAGCCTCTTTGCATCCTCCTCACATCTTACATTCCCACCCAGCTTTGTATCAGCAGCAAACTTGGATATATTACATTTGGTCCCCTCATCCAAATCATTGATGTAGATTGTGAATAGCTGAGGCCCAAGCCCTGATCCTTGTGGTACCCCACTAGTTACAGCCTGCCAACCTGAAAATGACCCGGTTATTCCTACTCTTTGTTTTCTGTCCGTTAACCAATCCTCAATCCATGCTAGTATATTACCCCCAATCCCATGAGCCCTAATTTTGTTTAATAACCTTGTTGAGATACCGCGGCAAACGTGGGAGTCGAGACCAGAGCTATTGAAAACACAACTGCTTTATTCCAACCACATGACAAACAGGAACTAGAAAAGCCCGCGCATCCACTTAAATACTTCCCAGACAGGAAGTGCTCCCGGCAGCCTGTCCCTGCGGGAAACAAGTTGCTGGAGGAAAGGGCCCCCGGCTGGGGGCTTCTGCTTAGACTGTCTGTGCCGCCGTGAGCGGATTATGTCCAGTGGTGGCGTGTCGCCACAGAGCTCCCCCCAGAATCCGCTTAGGAGGAGTGGACGAGTCGTGACGGTGGTCTAATGGTTCTGCCGCAGCGGCTCTGAGTGGTCGCCAGTCTGGTTGGTTGGGTCGGGCGGTTCGCCGCCGGCTGTGCTGGCTTGCCGGGGGGACGGCCTCTAGTTGGAGGCTGGGCCACGGGGACCTGTTCCCCTGGTTCTGTGTGTGCTGGTTTGAGCCGGTCGATGGAGACTGTCTCGACCCTGTCGCCGAGTCACAGCTTGAAGACCTTGTCCCCGGTTTGTAGTACCTCGTACGGACCGTCGTACGGGGGTCGCAGGGGCCCGCGGTGCGCGTCGTGTCGCACGAAGACGAAGCGCGCCTGCTGTAAATTTGGCGGGACGTGAGGTGCGAGTTCGCCGTGTCGGTTGACCGGAAGTGGGGCGAACTGCTGAGCGGAAGAGAAAGAGTCGAGCCGCTGCTGTTCGGCCGACCAAGGCTTGGTAGGCTCCGGAAGGAATTCGCCTAGGACGCGCAGCGGTTGTCCGTAGACTAACTCCGCTGCCGAGGACTGGAGGTCTTCCTTGACCGCGGTGCGTAGGCCGAGTAGCACCCACGGCAGGCGGTCAGTCCAGGTACTGTCCTGCAGGCCGGCGCGGAGTGAGGCCTTGAGTGACCTGTGGAAGTGTTCACAAAGTCCGTTGGCCTGCGGGTGGTACGCCGTGGTGCGGTGGAGCGTCACCCCGAGGTTGCGTGCTGTGGCCGTCCAGAGTTCGGAGGTGAACTGGGCGCCTCTGTCGGAGGTTATGTCGGCCGGTACGCCGAACCTCGCAACCCAGGTGTTAACGAACGCCCTGGCGATGTCGGCTGTGGTGGTGGAGGTCAGCGGCACTGCCTCAGGCCAGCGTGTGTAGCGGTCGACCATCGTGAGGAGATAAGTTTGGCCTTGCGATGGCGGCAGGGGACCGACGATGTCGACGTGTACGTGGTCGAAGCGGCGGCTGGGTACCTCGAAGTCTCCCAGGGGTGCTTTGGTGTGCAGCTGTACCTTAGCCCGTTGGCAGGCGAGGCAGGAGGTGGCCCAAGTCCGAACATCTCTGCTGAGGCCGCGCCAGACGAAGCGCTTGGAGAGGAGTTTGACGGATGCGCGGGAACCCGGGTGAGAGAGCCCGTGGAGCGCGTCGAAGACACGGCGGCGCCAGGTCTCAGGGACGACCGGCCTGGGTTGGCCGAGTGAGACGTCGCACGTGACTGCCGTGGCTTCGGGCCCGTGCGCGACCTTGGCTAGGCGTAGCCCTGGCAGGCTGGTAGCCGCCGAGAGGAGGTCTGGGTCCGTGAGCTGGGCCGCTGCTAGTTGTGCGTAGTCGACCGCGAGGTGATTCGCACAGACGGCGGGACGGGAAAGGCAGTCGGCGACCACGTTGTCTCTACCGGAGACGTGCTGAATGTCCGTAGTAAACTCGGAGACGGCCGCGAGCTGGCGTTGCTGCCTAGCGGACCAGGGTTCGGTGTGCTTGGCCATCGCGTATGTGAGTGGCTTGTGGTCCACATACGCGGTGAAGGGGCGGCCTTCCAGGAGGAACCTGAAATGGCGGACCGACAGGTGGAGTGCGAGAAGCTCGCGGTCGAAAGTGGAGTATTTGACCTCCGGGGGGCGCAGTTGGCGGCTGTAGAAGGCAAGTGGCTGCCACGCGCCATTGACCCACTGCTCGAACACGGCCCCGACCGCGTGGTCGGAGGCGTCGGTGGTGAGCGCGACCCGGGCATCGGCCCTCGGGTGCGCGAGCAGAGTGGCGTCGGCGAGCGCGTTTTTGGTGGCGTCGAAGGCGGCTGCCGTGTCAGTGGTCCAGGCTACGTCCATCTTGCCGGATTTTCCTCGGAGGGAGTCGTATAGGGGCTTCATGAGGGCTGCGGCTCTGGGGATGAACCTGTTGTAGAAGTTCACCATCCCGAGGAACTCCTGAAGGCCCTTGATGGTTGTGGGGCGGGGGAATTGCTGGACGGCCTGCACCTTGTTGGGCAGGGGGACGGCCCCAGCAGGGGTGATGCGGTGACCGAGAAAATCGATCTCGGTTAGGCCGAATTGGCACTTCGCCGGGCTGAGGATGAGCCCGTGTTGGGCTAGGCGCCCGAACAGGATGCGAAGGTGTTCGAGGTGTTCCTGTTTGGAGGAGCTGGCCACGAGAATGTCGTCTAGATAGACGAATAGGAAGTTCAGGTCCCGGAGGACTGAGTCCATAAGGCGCTGGAAAGCCTGTGCTGCATTCTTGAGGCCGAAGGGCATCCTCAGGAACTCGAACAGGCCGAATGGGGTGATGACGGCCGTTTTGGGGATGTCCGCGGGGTGTACGGGGACTTGGTGGTAACCGCGCACCAGGTCGACTTTGGAAAAGACAGTTCGTCCGGCCAGTCGGGCCGAGAAGTCCTGGATGTGTGGCACCGGGTATCGATCGGGGGTGGTGGCGTCGTTGAGGCGGCGGTAGTCCCCGCAAGGGCGCCAGCCTCCGCCGGGCTTGGGGGCGATGTGGAGGGGCGAGGCCCAAGGGCTGCTGGAGCGGCGGATGATGCCGAGTTGTTCCATGTTGGTGAACTCGGCCCGCGCGATTTCCAGCTTGGCCGGGTTGAGTCTGTGGGCGTGGGCAGAAACTGGGGGGCCGGTGGTGGGGATATAGTGTTCTACACCGTGCTTGGCGGCTTTGGCCGAAAAGGTCGGTTTAGTGAGGGCGGGAAACTCAGCTAGGAGTGCCGAGTAGTCGTCCGTGGCTCTGGCGAGGCAGTAGGTCGTCAGGCCGGCCGAACGGGCCGGGGTAAAGGCACCGGGGATGGGGGCCATAGTGTTGATGTCGACGAGGCGGTGCCTCGGAATGTCGACAAGGAGGCCGTGGGTGCGTAGGAAGTCGGCGCCGATGAGTGGGCAGAGGACCTTGGCTGTGAGGAACTCCCAGCGGTAGCGGCGGCCCGCGAGGTCGAGCGTGACCATGCGGGTGCCATATGTGCGGATTTCAGAGCCGTTGGCTGCAGCCAGTGTGATACCCCGTGTGCCGCGTTGGATCTCGAGGGCGGAGGCGGGGGTGATGCTGTGCTGGGCCCGTGTCGCACAGAAATCGGCGGTTGGTTCTGTCGTCAGTGACGTACAGTAGGGGCTCCTTCTGCCCCGCGGCCATCGCGGGGGCCGGTGCGGGGGTTTGAAGGTACACGGTGGCGTGCAGCGTTGAGCCCTAGCGCCAAAACGGGTGTGGTAGTAGCAGTGACCTGGAGTGGTAGGGCGGTCGGGCCTAGCGGCCCGGGAAGACCGCGTGGTCGTTGCCGTGAGGTCGGGCGCGACGTCGCGAGCGGCCTGTGCAGAGAGCAGCCGGTCGGCCTTTTCGGCTATATCATTCAGGTCCGTGGAGTCAGACTCCACAATGAGCGGGCGGATGCTGGCGGGGAGCTGCCGAATGAAAAGCGTGCGAAAAAGGGCGCCGGGATTTTTGTCGTCTGAGAGGGACAGCATGTGGGAAAGCAGGTCTGATGGTGAAGCGTCACCAAGGCCGGGGAGGTCCAGGAGTTGGCAGTGGCGCTGGTAAGAGGACGTTTGAAATTTTTTAAGTAGCGCAGCCTTCAGATGTTCGTACTTGCCCTCCGTTGGTGGATTCTGCAGCGCTGCCCAAACCTTGGGGACTGTAGCGTAGGTGAGCGAGGCGACGAGGTAGTCGTACTTCGTGGCGTCGACTGTAATGCCTTTCAGCCGGAATCTGGACTCAGCTTGAACGAACCAGGCTTCGGCGAGGTTCTCCCAAAAGTCTGGTAATTTAACCGTGACTGCGTTTGTATCCGCCATGCTAGCTTAGGATTCGTCCTGAGCGTCGGGGTCACCAGTGTTGAGATACCGCGGCAAACGTGGGAGTCGAGACCAGAGCTATTGAAAACACAACTGCTTTATTCCAACCACATGACAAACAGGAACTAGAAAAGCCCGCGCATCCACTTAAATACTTCCCAGACAGGAAGTGCTCCCGGCAGCCTGTCCCTGCGGGAAACAAGTTGCTGGAGGAAAGGGCCCCCCGGCTGGGGGCTTCTGCTTAGACTGTCTGTGCCGCCGTGAGCGGATTATGTCCAGTGGTGGCGTGTCGCCACAACCTCTTGTATGGCACCTTATCGAATGCCTTCAGAAAATCCAAATACACCACATCCATTGGTTCCCCCTTATCTATTCTGCTAGTTACATCTTCAAAAAACTTTTAACAGATTTGTCAAAATGATTTCCCTTTCATAAAACCATGTTGACTCTGCCTAATCATATTATGATTTTCTAAGTGCCCTGTTACCATGTCCTTATATAATAATAGATTCCAGCATTTTCCCTACTACTGATGTCAGGCTAACAGGTCTGTAGTTCCCCGCTTTTTCTCTCCCTCCTTTCTTAAATAGTGGAGTTACATTTGCTACCTTCCAATCCGTGGGAACCATTCCAGAATCTATGGAATTTTGGAAAATGACAACCAATGCATCCACTATCTCCATAGCAACCTCTTTCAAAACCCTAGGATGTAGGCCATCAGGTCATGGGGATTTATTGGCTTTCAGTCCCATTAATTTCTCCAGTACCATTTTTTTTATTAATGCTAATTTCTTTCAGTTCCTCATTCTCGCTAGACCCTTGGTTCTCCACTATTTCCGGGAAGTTTTTTGCGTCTTTTTCCGTGAAGACAGACACAAAGTATTTGTTTAATTCCTCTGCCATTTCTTTATTCCCCATTATAATTTCTCCTGTCTCAGCCTGTAAGAGACCCACATTTACTTTCGCTAATCTTTTCCTTTTTACATACCTATAGAAGCTTTTACAGTCTGTTTTTACATCTCTCACTAGTTTACTCTCATATTCTATTTTCCCTTTCTTTATCAATTTCTCGGTCTTCCTTTGCCGAATTCTAAAATCCTCCCAATCCTCAGGTTTACTACGCTTTTTGGCAGCATTATAAGCCTCTTCCTTTGATGTAATACTATCTTTAACGTCTCGTTAGCCACGGTTGGACCACTTTTCCTGTGGGGTTTTTGTGCCTTAAAGGAATGTATATTTGTTGTAAATTATGTATTAATTCTCTAAATTCCAACCATTGCTTCTCGACCATCATACCTTTTAATGTAGTTTCCCAATCTACCTTAGCCAACTCGCCCCTCATACCTACATAGTTTGCTTTCTATAGATTTAAGACCCTAGTTTCAGATTTAACTAAATCACTTTAACACTCAATATAAAATTCTATCATATTATGGTCACTCTTCCCTAAAGGCCCCTTTACTACAAGGTTATTAATTAACCCTTTCTCGTTGCACAATATTAGATCTAAAATAGTCTGTTCCCTAGTTGGATCCTCAACATACTGATCTAAAAAACTATCTTGCCTACATTCAATGAATTCGTCCTCCACACTTACTGCAAATTTGGTTTGCCCAGTCTATATGTAGATTAAAGTCCCCCATGATTACTGTATTATCCTTGTTACATGCGCCTCTAATTTCCTGATTTATACTCTGCCCTACATTACAACTACTGTTTGGGGGCCTAGAAACAACTCCCACCAATGTTTTCTGCATCTTGCTGCTTCTTAGCTCCACCCAAACTGATTCTACTTCTTGATTTTCGGAAGATCCTTTCTCTTTACTGCCTTTATCCCATCCTTCATTATCAGGGCTACCCCTCCTCCTTTTCCATTTTGCCTATCTCTTTCAAAAGTTAAGTATCCTGGAATATTTAGTTCCCAACCTTGGCCACATTGCAACCACATCTCCGTAATGGCTATTAGATCAAACCTGTTCATTTCTACCTGCGTTATTAATTCATCTATTTTGTTGGGACTGCTTCGTGCATTCAGATATAGTGCCTTTAGCTTTGACTTATTTCTATTTTTCCCTGATGTCACCTTAGTCACTGATGCCCTATTACCTTTGTTACTCTCTCTGTCCCTTCCTGACCCACTCTGCTTATTTTTACCCAAAACTCTACTCTGCTCCAGAGCCTTGACATTTCTCTCGCTGCTTTTAAATTCACTCTTTCCTGAATCCTCCCACTCCTCTTTCACTGGTTTAAAGCCGTTGGCTGCCTTAGTTATTCGGTTCGCCAGGACACTGGTCCCAGCCCGGTTTAAGTGGAGCCCATCCCAACGGAACAGCTCCCTCTTTCCCCAGTACTGGTGCCAGTGCCCCATGAACTTAAACCCCATCCTCCCATGTAGTGTCCGTGTGTTGATAGAGACACTGGAGACAGGAGTTGGTTCATAGGTGTTTACCAAGCAAAGTCTGGAGGGGTACTAACGGATATAACACAATATACAGGCTTATATAGCCCGAGTGGCCATTACCGGCATTACAGCACACATGGGGCTCTTAAAGGCACATACACTACAATTCCTCCCCTTTTAGCTAACCAGTACATCATATTTTAAGTAATTATTAATTACATGTTATAAGAAAAATAATATACACATTGCTGTAGTTAATTAATTTTAAGTCAATCTCTCTGGAGGCTTCCTGACTCGGTCCGGATAACGCCTCGGTGGTGTAGTAGTTTCTGGTGGTGTAGTAGGTTCTTTTGGCAAAGCTGATTCGGCTTGAATGCCAGTGTCGGGTTCATCGGGTTCCAGTATCACCGGATCGGAGGTAGATATGGGTATCTCTACTTCATCGTTAGGCGTATAGAGTTGTGGTGTAGGTTGTCCCTTTTCGGATGGCTCTATGATTTGGTCAGCATGGCGCCTTATTATGCTTTCTCCGATGTCCATGGTATACATCCGTGGTCCTAGTCGTGTGCAGATAGTTCCAGGCTGCCATTTCTCGGTACGGTAGTCCCGGGCCAAAACTTGTTGACCTATCTGGAAGGTTCTAGTTGGCCTTTCATTCATGCCTTGAAACTGCCGGTTCTCCACGTCCCTTCTGATGTTGGGCTTGACCAAATCCAGCCGGCATCTTAGGTTTCTATTGAAGAACATCATGGCGGGAGTTTGGTTGGTAACCATATGTGTTGCATTCCTGTATGCGAACAAGAAGTTATCCACCTTGTGCTGAAGTTTTATGTCTTCATTACCCATGGCCTTTATGGCCTTCTTGAAGGTCTGGACAAACCTTTCAGCCAATCCATTGGTGGCGGGATGGTATGGGGCGGACGTGTACTGCTTAACCTCATTGTTTTTTAAGAACTTCCTGAATTCTTCGGACACAAATTGCAGTCCATTATCAGAACAGATCTGTTCCGGCAGCCCATTCCTGGCAAATATGGTCCTTAATACTGTGATGGTTTTTTCCGTGGTGGTGGAGGACATCTTTATTACCTCCGGCCACTTGGAGTGTGCATCAACCGCGATTAAGAACATTGAGTCCATAAATGGACCAGCAAAGTCGATGTGTACCCTTTGCCAGGGAGATGAGGGCCACTCCCATGGATGTAGAGGGGCTTGTGGTGGAGCGTTTTGGACCTTCTGGCATCCTAGGCAGCTCTTGGTCATTTCTTCGATGTCTCCATCGATACCTGGCCACCATACAAACGCCCTGGCTAGGTTCTTCATTTTCACTCCACCCAGATGCCCCTCATGAAGCTCCTTTAGCACTTTATCCTGGAGTTTGGGTGGAATCACCACTCTGGATCCACAGATCAAGGTTCCTTGGCACACTGACAGCTGTTCTCTTCTTTGCGAGAATGCTGGCAACAGTGGTTCGCCATGTGCTGGCCATCCCTTCACTGTTAAATCGTAGACCCGTGAGAGAGTCGGGTCATTTCTCATTTCCGTTTCAATGGCAGAATTTGTTACTGGTAGACATTCCACTATGGTAGAGTGGAACATCGCCACTGGGTCTACCGTTGGCAACGGTAGGCGCGATAAACCGTCAGCATTCCCATGCTGTTTTGATCCTTTGTATTCTATGTTGCATTGGTGTGCCCCTAGAAAAAGGGACCACCTCTGTAGCCTTTGCGCTGTCATAATGGGAACACCCTTTTTAGGGTTGAATATGGAGATGAGGGGTTGATGGTCAGTCAACAAGGTAAATTTTTGTACGTGTAGGTAATGGTTGAATTTCTTCACTCCCCATACCAGGCCGAGTGCTTCCCTGTCGATTTGGGCATAGTTACGTTCAGCTGAGTTCAATGAGCGTGACGCAAAAGCTATCGGCCGTTCCGAGCCATCAGGGAATTTATGCAATAATACTGCTCCTATGCCGTAAGGGGATGCATCGCACGCCAGTCTGATTGGCAGTGATGGGTTGTAATGAGCCAAAACTTCTTTGGATGTGATTAAGTCTTTGCATTTTTGGAAGGCACGTTTACAGTCTTCGTTCCATTTCCAAATTACTCCTGTTTGTAGCAGTTCATTAAGAGGGTGTAGAAGAGTTGATAAGTTGGGTAAAAATTTATGATAGTAATTTATTAATCCCAGGAACGACCTTAATTGTGAAACATTTTCAGGTGCTGGGGCTTTTATGACCGCTTCAATTTTTTCAGGTGACTTATGCAACCCTTCCTTATTTATTATGTGGCCACAATATGATATTTGATTTCAGAAAAATTCGCACTTGGGGTGATTTGCTCGTAGGCCCCGTTCTCTCAGCCTAGTGAGCACCTGCTCCAAATTGGCAAGGTGCTCGTTGTCGTTTTCTCCTGTTACAAGGATGTCGTCTAGGTAGCATTGAGTACCCGGAATCCCTTGGAGGACTTGCTCCATAGCTCTTTGCCAGATAGCTGGAGCGGATGCTACTCCGAAAACTAGTCGATTGTACTGGTACAGACCTTTGTATTTATCGAGAGATATTTTTTTAGAGGCCTCTTCAACCTCCATCTGTAGATATGCCTGTGCCAAGTCAATTTTGGTGAAACGTTTCCCTCCGGATAGTGAGGCGAAAATATCTATCCTCGGAAGAGGATACTGTACCGTGTGAAGGACCGGGTTTACCGTCACCTTGAAGTCTCCACAGATGCGAATTTTTCTCTGTTCTTCAGATTTATTATTATTCAATGCTTTCTTCATGACTGGAACGATGGGTGTTGCCCACTCGCTCCAATCTATTTTGGATAACACGCCTGCATTTTCCAAATTCTCCAGCTCTGCCTCGACTGCTGGACGAATTGCGTATGGCACTGGTCTTGCTTTAAAAAACTTGGGAATTGCTGCATCTTCCACTTTTATTGAGGCGGTGATGCCTTTCAAGGTTCCTAGTTTCTCTTGAAACACTTCTTTGGCGTTGGCCAAGATGTCTTTTAATCGTTCAGGTATGACGTCATCGTTTTTTTTCTTACTGGTCACCGTCAGTGCCTGAATGGAGTGCCAGTCTAAACGTATTTTCCTGATCCATTCACGTCCTAACAGTGGTGGGCCACCATCTTGTAGAATGTATAAATACAACTTTTGTATTTCCTTGCTGTTGTATACAACAGGCACCTTTATTTTTCCTTTGGGGTATACTTTCTGCCCCGTATATGTTTTTAAGATAATGGATGTGTCTTTTAAAGGTATATGCGGAAATAGCCTCTCGTAATCCCGTCGATTTATTACGGTCAGAGCTGATCCTGTATCTAGCTCCATTTTAACTGGGGACCCTGCTATCGTGAGGGTAACCCAAATGGTCTGGTAGTCATCTTTGGCAAGTACATTATGTAATTTGAGACAGCTTAGTCTCTTGTTTTCGGAGTCGCTATCGCTCTTCTGGTCTTCGGAGCTACTGTCCGTCATCATTTGTACTTTTCTGTACTTTTCTTTATTGATTTTTTTTTTCCCTGTCTGTGGATTTATTTTGTCCAGATCGGCATACCCGTGCAATGTGTCCAATCTTTCCGCATCGCCTGCATGCTTTGTCCTTGAACCAGCAGTCCCTCTGGTTATGGGTGGATCTGCCGCAGCAATAACATCTTTCGAAACCCTGTGTCATTTCACGGGTGCCGAAGTCCTGTGTCTTTTGTTGTATCTCTGCAGCTCCTCTTGCTGCTGCTTCGTATGATACAGCCATACTGAAAGCCTTGTCCAGTGTTAAATCTTTTTCAGAAAGCAGCCTTTTTTGTGTTCCTTCACTTAAGAGACCACAGACGAATTTGTCTCGAAGATAATCTGCTAGTCCTGCCCCGAATTGGCAGTGTTTTGATAGCTTTCTTAATTCGGTGAGGTAATCAGCGTTACTTTCATTCTTGTGTTGATTTCTCTTGAAGAATTTGAATCGTTCCACTATCAGCAGCGGTGTTGGGTTTAAGTGCTCCTGCAGGGTATCAACAATTTCTTTAAAATCCTTGTCCTTTGGTTTGGCTGGAGTGATTAAATTTTGTAACAGCCCGTATGCCTTTGCGCCCATTAGATTCAGCAGTACTGAAGCTTTTTTTTCATCTTCTATTCCATTTGCAGTGCAATATACCTCTACTCTTTCCACATATGTGGTCCAATCCTCTATTTCGCTATCAAAAGCATCAATATTGCCAGACTTAGGCATCTTAGAAAAGATATGGCGCTTCCCGCGCTTTTCTTTCTTTTCTGCAGAAAAGATATGGCGCTTCCCGCGCTTTCCCGCCACTGCTGCCGATGACAACGCTGTTTCCCGCGGTTTCCGTTCTTTTTTTATTTGTTTATTTACAGTTGGAGACTCGTTCCCGCCGGACTTTCTCTCTAGGTCTGAACGCCGACCTGCTTGCAGCGCCGGCCGTCTCCCGAGTGCTCCCTCCCCGTGTTATTGCTTGCCTCCGATTTCGCTGCTTGTCCCAGCTGTAGAGCCAGCCGCTGGAGCCCCAGCCTGACGCCCAGGAAGGATTAGCGCAGTACCTGCCACCAGCTTGGCCAGCTGGTGAAACCACAGCTTCTTTCACTTTCTTGAGTCTTCTGGACGCCCGAGGAATCGATGTCCTTGAGGTGCTGCCGAATTGCAGGTAAGTCCGTTTCCACTTCGTCGCCACTGTAGTGTCCGTGTGTTGATAGAGACACTGGAGACAGGAGTTGGTTCATAGGTGTTTACTAAGCAAAGTCTGGAGGGGTACTAACGGATATAACACAATATACAGGCTTATATAGCCCGAGTGGCCATTATCGGCATTACAGCACACATGGGGCTCTTAAAGGCACATACACTACATCCCACACCACTCTGAGCCACGCATTTAAACCTCTAATCTGTTTGTCCCTATGCCAATTTGCACATGGCTCAGGTAACAATCCAGAGATTATTACCTTTGAGGTTCTGCTTTTTAATTTGGATCCTAGCTCCTCAAACTCCCTCAGCAGAACCTCATTCCTAGTTCTACCTATGTCATTGGTACCTACATTTGGATGATGATCAGCCATGATCTCATTAAATGGTGGAACAGGCGCGAGGGGCCAAATGGCCTACTCCTGCTCCTATCTTCTATGTTTCTATGACAACTGGATCCTCCCCCTCCCGCTCCAAGTTCTTCTCCAGCTGCGAGATGTCTTTAACCCTGGCACCGGGCAGGCAACACAACCTTCAGAACTCTCGGTCGCGGCTGCAGAGAACAGTATCTATCCCCCTGACTATACTGTCCCCTACCACAACTACATTCCCTTTCACTCCCCCCACTTGAATGGCCTCCTGCACCATGGTCAGCTTGCTCATCCATCCTGCAGGCTTTTCCCTCATCCACACAGGCAGCAAGACCCTCATACCTGTTGGACATGGGCAAAGGCTGAGGCTCCTCCAGCACTGCACCTGGGGTCCCCTGAGTTGCAGTCACACCCTCCTGTCCCTGACCACTAACCAGACCTGTACCACTACCTAAGGGGTGTGGCTGCCTCCTGGATCAAAGGGGGTGATTTTGCCAATGGGGGTGCGTTGGAGGCGGGACTGCTGCTTGTCGAGTTTTAGTCCCACCTCCATCGATCTGGCCAACCCGCGCTATTTTCCCTTGATTGACCTTGTTGGTCAATTAAGGGGAAATCGGTTACAGAGAACATCAGCCTATGACACTGCATCTGTCAAATTTTGACAGATGAATTGTCATTGTTTGGCAGCTCTGTGAAGCTGTCAAACACTGACATTCTCTGTTGTTTGATGAGTTCTTGTATTCAAGACTCATCAAACCTCTTTTGTGAGCAGAAATTAGACGGTTGTTGCATCGGAGAATGCAGCAGCCATCTGTCATCTCTGCCGGCGAGATGCGAGACTCTTTGCATCCCCAACTGTTGAAGCCTGCAGGAAGAAACAAAGGTAAATAAACATTTTCTATCACTTCACACTCACCTCACATACATACCTCTCCAAACTTGCACCCATCACTTACTCCACAGTGCACTTTTGCACCCCTCCGACCCCCGCCTCGCCTCGGTGACTCTGGTGGGGTTTCCCAACGTCGGGAAGCCCGTGCCTCTGCTGGAAAAATGGGGATAATCCTCTGATCTGCCTGTGAACTACCTGTTAACAGGCAGTTGTGGCTGTAATCCCCTTCCCGCCTCCAGGAGACGGGGCCCGGTGCGGGTCGGCTACCCGCCTCCTGGGAAGATGGCACGGAGGCGGGTTGGGGGCGGGATGGGTACCCACCCCCAGATTCTGCCATTTTCCTGGCAGTCCTGCCTCCAAACCCACCTCCCCAGGGCTGGCAAAGTCCAGCCCATGGTGTCCAGGTAACTCTCCCCATCCCTGATGCCCCGCAATGTCTGCACCTCAGACTCCAGCTCAAACACTCTGAGCTGAAGTTCCTCAAGATGCAGGCACTTACTGCAAACGTGGTTGTCCGGGATCACAATGCTCTCCACAAACTCCCACATGCTGCAGTTGTGGCACACCGCCTGCACCGCCATCCCTATATAACCTTGTTCTATTTAATTAAATGTAATTAAATTTGTAATTAGGTAACTTAGTTTACAGTGTCGTTTCTTGACTGTTTACTTGATTTAGATTAAGTTATGGGTACTGAAATTAAATATCTACCTGTAACACATAGCGCTACAAGTAGTGTCGGCAAAAAGCAGCAACTCCTTCCCCCTCTTCGAATTCCCACTCTTTCCAAATTCCCAAATAAAACACTCTGTTTAAGTCCATTCCGTTTTAATCCCGCTCTGTGCTCAGTGTTTGTTTGCTCTGTTGCAAGGCGCTGAGACAGATCCAGGGACAAGACACGGAAACACCAGCAAAGACGGGGGCACTGAGGCAGCAGCTCAGCTGTTGATTTAGTGGGAACAGGTTAATTTTATTTAGTTGCCTTGTTGCCAGTAGTGGCAGACACTCCAAGCAATTGATATGAAAGTCTAGAGAAGGATTAATAATTGTGATTTGTCATGTGAGAATGCACAGTGTTAAATCACAACTATCAATACAATGTCACAATAATATTTGTGCAAACCGTAGCCAAAAGCACTTTACCTTTCCTTAGAGATGGAAAAGATTGGGATGCTGTTTTACCTCAAATAAATGTAAACTGGTCTTATTGCCCCCTTTTAGCCCCAAAACATACCAATAGTCTGCCTTTACAGCACTTGATTTGTTTTTGTTAAATCACAATATTTCTCTGCTGCCTTAAATTTCAGGTCTTGCATCATGTACCATCCTCACCAAGGTCACTTGTGCCAGTTATTAATTTTGCTTCACCCACTCTTGCTTTTAGTTACCTGGTTTGTTGCTGTTGCCATAAACTTCTGTGACTATGCTAGGTCCAGAGAGTTCGCTGTGATCCTGTATGGTGTCATCACCTTTACCTGTGTTATAAAAGAACAGCAACAGTTGTAATATTTCTGCCTACAGGTTAATTTTTTAATAATAGTTCACAGGCTATTTGCCCATTTTGTGTCTGCAGGGGTGAAGTAGGATCACATCTGTAAACGCCTTCACACATACACAGAATT
This sequence comes from Somniosus microcephalus, assembly GCF_052327205.1. NCBI lineage: Eukaryota > Metazoa > Chordata > Chondrichthyes > Squaliformes > Somniosidae > Somniosus > Somniosus microcephalus. The sequence continues at coordinate 2,245,077 of NC_141010.1, forward strand.
AAAAGATGGGTTTAGAAATGAAAACGAAGGAGTCCCTTTGCAGTGATGATTGGAGCTTTGTTCTGTACATAAAGAGCTGTGTTTTTCTCCATTTTCTTTTCTGAAGACACTGCCCTTCTCTTGGGTATGGTTCCACAGAACCCATCTGGTAACTTACTCAGTTGAACATTCTTCATGTATGTGCAGACAGAGGGGGCTATTTTCAACTGCTGGCTGCCTGTTTCTCGCCTGGAAAAAGGGTGGCCAGTAATAGGAAATGGGGGGAGGTGGGCTTAGTCATCCCATTGACATCCAAGGCCCACCTAATGCAAGTTTTAGAAACATAGAAGATAGGAGCAGGAGTAGGCCATTCGGCCCCTCGAGCCTGCTCCGCCATTCAATGAGATCATGGCTGATCATCCAAATTCAGTACCCTGTCCCTGCCTTCTCCCCATATCCCTTGATCCCTTTAGCCTCAAGAAATATATCCAACTCTTTCTTGAATATATTTAATGAACTGGCCTCCACCGCCCTCTGTGGCAGAGAATTCCACAGGTTCACCACTCTCTGGGTGAAGAAATTCCTCCTCATTTCTGTCCTAAATGGTCTATCCCTTATCCTTAGACTGTGACCCCTGGTTCTGGACTCCCCGACCATCGGGAACATTCTTCCTGCATCTAGTCTGTCCAGTCCTGTCAGAATTTTATAAGTTTCGATGAGATCTCCTCATTCTTCTAAACTCTAGCGAGTGCAAGCCCAATCGACCCAATCTCTCCTCATACGTCATTCCTGCCACCCCAGGTATCAGCCTGGTGAATCTTCGCTGAACTCCTTCCATGGCAAGAACATCCTTCCTCAGATTAGGCGACCAAAACTGCACACAATACTCAAGATGTGGTCTCACCAAGGCCCTGTACAACTGCAGCAAGACATCCTTGCTCCTGTACTCAAACCCTCTTGCTACGATGGCCAACATACCATTTGCCTTCTTAACCGCCTGCTGCACCTGCATGCTTACCTTCAGCGACTGGTGCACAAGAACACCCAGGTCTCGTTGCACTTCCCCTTCTCCCAATCTATTGCCATTCAGATAATACTCTGCCTTCCTGTTTTTACTACCAAAGTGGATAACCTCACATTTATCCACGTTATATTGCATCTGCCATGCTTCTGCCCAGTCACCCAACCTGTCCAAATCGTCCTGGAGTTTCTCGGCATCCTCCTCACAGCACATGCCCACCCAGCTTTGTGTCGTCTGCAAATTTGGAGATATTACATCCAGTTCCCTTGTCTAGATCATTAATATATATTGTGAATAGCTGGGGTCCTAGCACCAATCCCTGCAGTACCCCACTAGTCACTGCCTGCCACTCGGAAAAAGACCCGTTTATTCCAACTCTTTGCTTTCTGTCTGCCAACCAGTTCTCTATCCAAGTCAATACCTTGCCCCCTGTAAATGAGTGAGCAGCCTGCCAACCTGAACCAGGCCAGAGGCTGCTTAAATATGCAACTAGAGGTCCTGTACCAATTGTACGAATGGTAGCGTGTACGCTCCACCCAAGCATTGAGCGGTTTAACTGGCAGTCTTTAAAGCGACCGTCGCTGTTCGCTCGAGAAACAGCCAGGAGGGGCGACGGAGGGGGGGGAAGTGGGGCGACGGAGGGGGGGGGGGAAGTGGGGCGACGGAGGGGGGGGAAGTGGGGCGACGGAGGGGGGGGAAGTGGGGCGACGGAGGGGGGGGGAAGTGGGGCGACGGAGGGGGGGGAAGTGGGGCGACGGAGGGGGGGGAAGTGGGGCGACGGAGGGGGGGGAAGTGGGGCGACGGAGGGGGGGGAAGTGGGGCGACGGAGGGGGGGGAAGTGGGGCGACGGAGGGGGGGGAAGTGGGGCGACGGAGGGGGGGGAAGTGGGGCGACGGAGGGGGGGGAAGTGGGGCGACGGAGGGGGGGGAAGTGGGGCGACGGAGGGGGGGGAAGTGGGGCGACGGAGGGGGGGGAAGTGGGGCGACGGAGGGGGGGGAAGTGGGGCGACGGAGGGGGGGGAAGTGGGGCGACGGAGGGGGGGGAAGTGGGGCGACGGAGGGGGGGGAAGTGGGGCGACGGAGGGGGGGGAAGTGGGGCGACGGAGGGGGGGGAAGTGGGGCGACGGAGGGGGGGGAAGTGGGGCGACGGAGGGGGGGGAAGTGGGGCGACGGAGGGGGGGGAAGTGGGGCGACGGAGGGGGGGGAAGTGGGGCGACGGAGGGGGGGGAAGTGGGGCGACGGAGGGGGGGGAAGTGGGGCGACGGAGGGGGGGGAAGTGGGGCGACGGAGGGGGGGGAAGTGGGGCGACGGAGGGGGGGGAAGTGGGGCGACGGAGGGGGGGGAAGTGGGGCGACGGAGGGGGGGAAGTGGGGCGACGGAGGGGGGGAAGTGGGGCGACGGAGGGGGGGGAAGTGGGGCGACGGAGGGGGGGGAAGTGGGGCGACGGAGGGGGGGGAAGTGGGGCGACGGAGGGGGGGGAAGTGGGGCGACGGAGGGGGGGAAGTGGGGCGACGGAGGGGGGGAAGTGGGGCGACGGAGGGGGGAAGTGGGGCGACGGAGGGGGAAGTGGGGCGACGGAGGGGGGGAAGTGGGGCGACGGAGGGGGGGAAGTGGGGCGACGGAGGGGGGGAAGTGGGGCGACGGAGGGGGGGAAGTGGGGCGACGGAGGGGGGGAAGTGGGGCGACGGAGGGGGGGAAGTGGGGCGACGGAGGGGGGGAAGTGGGGCGACGGAGGGGGGGAAGTGGGGCGACGGAGGGGGGGGAAGTGGGGCGACGGAGGGGGGGAAGTGGGGCGACGGAGGGGGGGAAGTGGGGCGACGGAGGGGGGGGAAGTGGGGCGACGGAGGGGGGGAAGTGGGGCGACGGAGGGGGGGGAAGTGGGGCGACGGAGGGGGGGAAGTGGGGCGACGGAGGGGGGGGAAGTGGGGCGACGGAGGGGGGGGAAGTGGGGCGACGGAGGGGGGGAAGTGGGGCGACGGAGGGGGGGGAAGTGGGGCGACGGAGGGGGGGGAAGTGGGGCGACGGAGGGGGGGAAGTGGGCGACGGAGGGGGGGAAGTGGGGCGACGGAGGGGGGGGAAGTGGGGCGACGGAGGGGGGGGAAGTGGGGCGACGGAGGGGGGGAAGTGGGGCGACGGAGGGGGGGGAAGTGGGGCGACGGAGGGGGGGGAAGTGGGGCGACGGAGGGGGGGAAGTGGGGCGACGGAGGGGGGGAAGTGGGGCGACGGAGGGGGGGAAGTGGGGCGACGGAGGGGGGGGAAGTGGGGCGACGGAGGGGGGGGAAGTGGGGCGACGGAGGGGGGGAAGTGGGCGACGGAGGGGGGGGAAGTGGGGCGACGGAGGGGGGGAAGTGGGGCGACGGAGGGGGGGAAGTGGGGCGACGGAGGGGGGGGGAAGTGGGGCGACGGAGGGGGGGAAGTGGGGCGACGGAGGGGGGGAAGTGGGGCGACGGAGGGGGGAAGTGGGGCGACGGAGGGGGGAAGTGGGGCGACGGAGGGGGGGAAGTGGGGCGACGGAGGGGGGGAAGTGGGGCGACGGAGGGGGGGAAGTGGGGCGACGGAGGGGGGGAAGTGGGGCGACGGAGGGGGGGAAGTGGGGCGACGGAGGGGGGGAAGTGGGGCGACGGAGGGGGGGAAGTGGGGCGACGGAGGGGGGGGAAGTGGGGCGACGGAGGGGGGGAAGTGGGGGCGACGGAGGGGGGGAAGTGGGGCGACGGAGGGGGGGAAGTGGGGCGACGGAGGGGGGGAAGTGGGGCGACGGAGGGGGGGAAGTGGGGCGACGGAGGGGGGGAAGTGGGGCGACGGAGGGGGGGAAGTGGGGCGACGGAGGGGGGAAGTGGGGCGACGGAGGGGGGGAAGTGGGGCGACGGAGGGGGGGAAGTGGGGCGACGGAGGGGGGGAAGTGGGGCGACGGAGGGGGGGAAGTGGGGCGACGGAGGGGGGGAAGTGGGGCGACGGAGGGGGGGAAGTGGGGCGACGGAGGGGGGGAAGTGGGGCGACGGAGGGGGGGAAGTGGGGCGACGGAGGGGGGGAAGTGGGGCGACGGAGGGGGGGAAGTGGGGCGACGGAGGGGGGGGAAGTGGGGCGACGGAGGGGGGGAAGTGGGGCGACGGAGGGGGGGAAGTGGGGCGACGGAGGGGGGGAAGTGGGGCGACGGAGGGGGGGAAGTGGGGCGACGGAGGGGGGGAAGTGGGGCGACGGAGGGGGGGAAGTGGGGCGACGGAGGGGGGGGAAGTGGGGCGACGGAGGGGGGGAAGTGGGGCGACGGAGGGGGGGAAGTGGGGCGACGGAGGGGGGGAAGTGGGGCGACGGAGGGGGGGAAGTGGGGCGACGGAGGGGGGGAAGTGGGGCGACGGAGGGGGGGAAGTGGGGCGACGGAGGGGGGGAAGTGGGGCGACGGAGGGGGGGAAGTGGGGCGACGGAGGGGGGAAGTGGGGCGACGGAGGGGGGGAAGTGGGGCGACGGAGGGGGGGAAGTGGGGCGACGGAGGGGGGGAAGTGGGGCGACGGAGGGGGGGAAGTGGGGCGACGGAGGGGGGGAAGTGGGGCGACGGAGGGGGGGAAGTGGGGCGACGGAGGGGGGGAAGTGGGGCGACGGAGGGGGGGAAGTGGGGCGACGGAGGGGGGGAAGTGGGGCGACGGAGGGGGGGAAGTGGGGCGACGGAGGGGGGGGAAGTGGGGCGACGGAGGGGGGGAAGTGGGGCGACGGAGGGGGGGAAGTGGGGCGACGGAGGGGGGGAAGTGGGGCGACGGAGGGGGGGAAGTGGGGCGACGGAGGGGGGGAAGTGGGGCGACGGAGGGGGGGGAAGTGGGGCGACGGAGGGGGGGGAAGTGGGGCGACGGAGGGGGGGAAGTGGGGCGACGGAGGGGGGGAAGTGGGGCGACGGAGGGGGGGAAGTGGGGCGACGGAGGGGGGGGAAGTGGGGCGACGGAGGGGGGGAAGTGGGGCGACGGAGGGGGGGAAGTGGGGCGACGGAGGGGGGGAAGTGGGGCGACGGAGGGGGGGAAGTGGGGCGACGGAGGGGGGGGAAGTGGGGCGACGGAGGGGGGGAAGTGGGGGCGACGGAGGGGGGGAAGTGGGGCGACGGAGGGGGGGAAGTGGGGCGACGGAGGGGGGGAAGTGGGGCGACGGAGGGGGGGAAGTGGGGCGACGGAGGGGGGGAAGTGGGGCGACGGAGGGGGGGAAGTGGGGCGACGGAGGGGGGGAAGTGGGGCGACGGAGGGGGGAAGTGGGGCGACGGAGGGGGGGAACTGGGGCGACGGAGGGGGGGAACTGGGGGCGACGGAGGGGGGGAACTGGGGCGACGGAGGGGGGGAACTGGGGCGACGGAGGGGGGGGAACTGGGGCGACGGAGGGGGGGAACTGGGGCGACGGAGGGGGGGAACTGGGGCGACGGAGGGGGGAAGTGGGGCGACGGAGGGGGGGAACTGGGGCGACGGAGGGGGGGAAGTGGGGCGACGGAGGGGGGGAAGTGGGGCGACGGAGGGGGGGAACTGGGGCGACGGAGGGGGGGAACTGGGGCGACGGAGGGGGGGGAAGTGGGGCGACGGAGGGGGGGAATGGGGCGACGGAGGGGGGGAAGTGGGGCGACGGAGGGGGGAAGTGGGGCGACGGAGGGGGGGAACTGGGGCGACGGAGGGGGGGAACTGGGGCGACGGAGGGGGGGGAACTGGGGCGACGGAGGGGGGGAACTGGGGCGACGGAGGGGGGGGAACTGGGGCGACGGAGGGGGGGACGGAGGGGGGGAACTGGGGCGACGGAGGGGGGGAACTGGGGCGACGGAGGGGGGGAACTGGGGCGACGGAGGGGGGGAACTGGGGCGACGGAGGGGGGCGGGAGGGCCTGCGGAGGGCGGGGAACAGGGGCGAAAGGGGGATGGGGAAAAGGGAATGGGGATGAGGAATGGGGGGGATGGCGAGTAGTTGCGGTATGGGGAATGTGGGGGTAGGGTTGGGGGTCCGGGAGTGCGAGGCCGGGCCCGGTCCATCCGCCCAGCTGTTTATTTTCGAATTCGCTCGCAGTTCGGCCGCCATTTGCCGCCGGGATCGGGCGCGGCTCCCGGGAGCCCCTCACCTGGCACCACGCACAGCAGGATTGCCAGCGCCGCCACCCGGAGCCGCGCCCCGCTCCTCCTCATGGTCGGTGCAGCGACAGGCGGCTCGGCAACGCACCAACCGCTGCCCCGCGAACCCGGCCGCCGGGCACACAGAGAGCGGAAACCAGCGAGCATGCGCTGCGCTGCCGTCTCCCGCCTCAACCACCCTCACTGCGCAGCCGCACTGCCGGCTCCCGCCTCAACCACACTCACTGCGCAGGCGCACTTCCGGCTCACGCCCCACCACACTCACTGCGCAGGCGCACTTCCGGTTCCCGCCCCAACCACCGTCACTGCGCTGCCGCGTTGCCGGCTCCCGCCCCACCCACCCTCACTGCGCAGCCGTACTGCCGGCTCCCGCCCCACCCACCCTCACTGCGCAGCCGGACTGCTGGCTCCCGCCGCACCCACCCTCACTGCGCAGGCGCACTGCCGGCACCCCTCTCAACCACCCTCACTGCGCAGCCGCATTGCCGGCTACCGCACTTACTGTGAGGGCCTGAGACGCCCGTCGTGCGTTCGACGCCATCTCGCCGACGGCTTCTTCTTATGTTCAAAACGCCTTTGCTAGGGGCGGTTCGTTAGCCTTTGCCACAAATGTGTCTGTTGGATTTAATTTTTGGAGCTGGGCCGGGCAACAACCTGCAGACTCGACGCCCCTCCCCCCCCCTGCTCGGATTAACAGGCCGCTTCCCGGGCCTGGGCTTATATTTCCCCCCCTCAGCATTCCGGAGGCACTGCTCCCTGTGAGACACCCGGGCCCACTCCTCAATCACCCCAACACCCTCCCCTCAGAACCTTCCCGTGCAAGCGCAGGAGATAGAAACATAGAAGATAGGAGCAGAAGTAGGCCATTCAGCCCTGCTCCGCCATTCAATGAGATCATGGCTGATCATCCAAACCCTAGCACCCGGTCCCTACACCGACAGCCATCCCACCCAAGCCCTATCCCCGTAACCCCAGGTATTTAATCCCCCCTAACACTAAGGCCAATTTTTTTTATCATGGCCAATCAACCTAACCCGCACATCTTTGGACTGTGGGAGGAAACCGGAGCACCCGGAGGAAACCCAAGCAAACACGGGGAGAATGTGCAAACTCCACACAGACAGTCACCCGAGGCCGGATTTGAACCCGGGTCCCTGGCGCTGTGAGGCAACAGTGCTAACCACTATGCCACCGTGCTGCACCGAGATGCAACACCTGCCCTTTTACCTCCCCACTGTCCAGGGCCCAAAAATCCTTCCAGGTGAAACAGCGATTTACTTGTACTTCTTGCAATTTAGTATACTGTATTCGCTGCTCACGATGCGGTCTCCTCTACATTGGGGAGTCCAAATGCAGATTGGGTGACCGCTTTGCAGAGCACCTCCGTTCAGTCCGTAAACGTGACCCCGAGCTTCCAGTCGCCTGTCCCACTCCGACCTCTCTGTCCCCAGCCTGTTCCAACAAAACTCAATGTAAGCTTGAGGAACATAGGATTATACAGGATATACAGCACAGAAACAGGCCATTCGGCCCAACCAGTCCATGCCAATGATTATGCTCCACTCGAGCCTCCTCCCGTCTTTCCTCATCTAACTCTATCAGCGTAACCCTCTATTCCCTTCTCCCTCATGTTTGTCCAGCCTCCCCTTAAATGCATCTATACTATTTGCTTCAACTGCTCTCTGTGGTAGCGAGTTCCACATTCTCACCACTCTTTGGGTAAATAAGTTTCTTCTGAATTCCCCATTGGATTTCTTGGTGACTATTTTATATTGATGGCCTCTAGTTATGCTCTTCCTCACAAGTGGAAACACTCTCTTTCTATCTACTCTATCAAATCCTTTCATAATTTTATAGACCTCTATTAGGTCACCCTTCAGCCTTTTTTCAAGAGAAAAGAGACCCAGCCTGTTCATCCTTTCCTGATATGTATACCCTCGCATTTCTGGTATCATCCTTGTAAATCTTCTCTGCACCCTCTCCAGTGCCTCTATTATTTTTATAATATGGCAACCAGAACTGCACACACTACTCTTAGTGTGGTCTAACCAAGGTTCGATACAGGTTTAGCATAACTTCCCTACTTTTCAATTCTATCCCTCTAGAAATAAACCCTAGTGCTTGGTTTGCCTTTTTTATGGCCTTGCTAACCTGTGTCGCAACTTTTAGTGATTTGTGTATTTGTACTCCGAGATCCCTTGGTTCCTCTACCCCACCCAGACTCGCACCCTCCAAGTGATAAGTGACCTCTCTATTCTTCCTCCCAAAATGTAATACCTCACATTTGTCTGTTGCACTTCATTTGCCAATTATTTGCCCATTCTGCAAGTTTATTAATGTCCGCCTGTAATTTGTTGCCGTCCTCCTCAGTATTGACTATCCCCTCCAATTTGGTATCATCCACAAATTTAGAAATTGTGTTTTTGATTTCAAAGTCTAAATCGTTAATGTAAATTGTGAACAGCAGTGGTCCCAGCACTGATCCTTGTGGAACACCACTACCCACCTTCTGCCACTGTGAATAGCTACCCTTTACTCCCGCTTTCTGTCCTGAAACCAGCCAGCAATCCATTCTGCTACTTGTCCCCTGACTCCGCATTCTCTGACCTTGTTCATCAGTCTATTATGTGGTACCTTACCGAAGGCCTTTTGAAAATCTAGATAAATTACATCTACTGCATTACCCTTGTCTACTCTCTCTGTTACCTCTTCAAAAAACTCAATAAGGTTGGTCAAGCAAAATTTTCCCTTTTGAAATCGATGCTCACTATTCATTATTACACTTTTCGTTTCTAGATGTCCTTCTATTTTATTATTTTTCCTACCACCGATGTTAAGCTGACTGGTCTATAATTCCCGTGGACATGTTCTATCCCCCTTCTTAAACAGCACCTCATCTTTCTATTAGGCACTTTACAACTTTCTGGACTCAACATCAAGTTCAACAATTTCAGACCATAACCTCTGCCCCTACTTTTTCAGGCGCCAATCTCATTTTGTTTCTTTACTTGTCCCATTACCATTCCCTTTTGTCATTTAATCTCTGCTGCCTTCCACCCTATCACAGACCTTCCCTTTAGTTCTTTCCAGCCTTTCCAGGTTTCTTGAGCAGTATGTAACTGAACCGACCAGGGGGCAAGCAACCTTAGATCTGGTCCTGTGTAACGAGACAGGATTAATTAAAAATGTCCTAGTAAAGGATCCCCTTGGAATGAGTGACCATAACATGGTTGAATTCCATATTCAATTAGAGGGTGAGAAGGTTGGATCTCAAACAAGCGTGCTAAGCTTGAATAAAGGAGACTATGAAGGTATGAGAGCGGAATTGAGTAGAGTGGATTGGGAAAATAGATTAAAGGGTAAGACGATACATGATCAGTGGTGTACATTTAAGGAGTTATTTTACAACTTCCAAAAAAAAATATATTCCACTGAGAAGAAAAGGGTGTAAAAGAAAAGACAGCCATCCGTGGCTAAGTAAAGAAATTAAGGATAGTATTCGACTAAAAACAAGAGCATATAAGGTAGCCAAATCTAGTGGGAGGATAGAGGATTGGGAAAACTTTAAAAGACAGCAAAAAATAACAAAAAGATTGATTAAGAAAGGGAAGATAGATTATGAAAGTAAATTAGCAAAAAATATAAAAACAGATAGTAAGAGTTTTTATAGTTATATAAAAAGAAAAAGGGTGGCTAAAGTAAATGTTGGTCCCTTAGAGGATGAGACTGGGAAATTAATGGTGGGAAATATGGAGATGGCAAAAACACTGAATGAGTATTTTGTATCAGTCTTTACAGTAGAGGACACTAAGAATATCCCAACACTGGACAAACAGGGGGCTATAGGGGGGGAGGAGCTAAACACGATCAAAATCACTAAGGAAGTGGTACTCGGTAAAATAATGGGACTCAAGGCGGATAAATCACCTGGACCTGATGGCTTACATCCTAGGGTCTTGAGGGAAGTGGCGGTAGGGATTGTGGATGCATTGGTAATAATTTTCCAAAACTCCCTGGACTCAGCAAAGGTCCTGGCAGACTGGAAAACTGCTAATGTAACACCCTTATTTAAAAAGGGCAGTAGACAGAAGGCTGGAAACTATAGACCGGTTAGCCTAACATCTGTGGTAGGTAAAATGTTGGAGTCCATTATTAAGGAGACAGTAACAGGACATTTGGATAATCATAATTTAATAGGACAAAGTCAGCATGGTTTTATGAAGGGGAAGTCATGTTTGACAAATTTGCTGGAGTTCTTTGAGGAAGTAAGATATAGGGTGGATAAAGGGGAACCAATGGACGTAGTGTATTTAGACTTCCAAAAGGCATTTGACAAGGTGCCACACAAAAGATTATTGCTTAAGATAAAAAAATCACGGGATTGGGGGTAATATTCTGGCATGGATAGAGGATTGGCTATCTAACAGAAGGCAGAGAGTTGGGATAAATGGTTCATTCTCAGACTGGCAATCAGTAGCTAGTGGTGTTCCGCAGGGGTCAGTGCTGGGTCCCCAACTCTTTACAATCTATATTAACGATTTGGAGGAGGGGACCGAGTGTAACATATCAAAGTTTGCAGATGATACTAAGATGGGAGGGAAAGTAGTGAGTGAGGAGGACATAAAAAACCTGCAAGGGGACATAGACAGGCTAAGTAGGTGGGCAGAGATTTGGCAGATGGAATACAATACTGGAAAGTGAGAGGTTATGCACTTTGGCAGGAAAAATCGTAGAGCAAGTTATTATCTTAATGGCAAGAAACTGGAAAGTACTGAAGTACAAAGGGATCTGGGGGTCCTGGTGCACGAAACTCAAAAGGTTAGTATGCAGGTGCAGCAAGTGATTAAGAAGGCCAATGGAATGTTGGCTTTCATTGCTAGGGGGATAGAATATAAAAATAGGGAGGTATTGCTTCAGTTGTACAAGGTATTGGTGAGACCGCACCTGGAATACTGCGTACAGTTTTGGTTTCCATACTTAAGAAAAGACATACTTGCTCTCGAGTCAGTACAAAGAAGGTTCACTCGGTTAATCCCGGGGATGAGGGGATGGACATATGAGGAGAGGTTGAGTAGATTGGGACTCTACTCATTGGAGTTCAGAAGAATGAGAGGCGATCTTATTGAAACATATAAGATTGTGAAGGGGTTGGATCGGGTGGATGCGAGGAGGATGTTCCCGATGATGGGTGAAACTAGAACTAGGGGGCATAGTCTTAGAATAAGGGGCTGCTCTTTCAAAACTGAGATGAGGAGGAACTACTTCACTCAGAGGGTGGTAGGTCCATGGAATATGTTGCCCCAAAAAGCTGTAGAAGCTACATCATTACATAAATTTAAAACAGAAATAGACAGTTTCCTAGAAGTAAAGGGAATTAAGGGTTACGGGGAGCGGGCAGGAATTTGGACATGAGTCTAGGTTCGGATCGGTCATGGCCCTGTGGGTAGCGGAGCGGGCCCAGGGGCCGTGTAGCCTGATCCTGCTCCTATTTCGTGTGTCTAATTCTGTTAGATTCAGGAGATGGTTCTGTGATAGTAGATTGGCGGTTAGGACCAGATCAGCCATGATCTTATTGAATGGCGGAGCAGGCTTGAGGGGCCGATTGGCCTACTCCTGCTCCTATTTCTTATGTTCTTATGTTCCCTGCCCGTGCACTTGCTTAAAAACCTGTTATATCTCTAACTCTTTTCAGTTCTGACAAAAGGTCCTCGACCTGAAACGTTAACTCTGTTTCTCGCTCCACAGATGCTGCCTGACCAGCTGAGTATTTCTGTTAGTAGTTCTGGTTTTTTTTGTGAATGAGGCAGGCGAGCGTGATGCGTCACGTACCGTGCGTCTGGCCAGGCATCTGCGTCGTCACGCAAAGAATCTCCCAGTTACGCGGTGAGGTCAGGGACGAGCGGAAGCGTGCGTGAGGGGATTCTCCCGCCTGGCGGTGTATCCATGTGAGTGTATCCAGCGGCCACACCGCGCACACGTGGAGTCGGCAACCAGCGGCAAGGCGCAGGTTAGACAGCACACTGGCACTGCCACACTCTCCTCTCACACCACAGGCATTGCCCACACTCGGCGGGCATGGCCAGCAGCCTTCAGATTTTTTAAGAATAACATGAGATTTATTTTTGATGCGCAAATTTGACGTTTTAGAAATAGCACGAATAGATGGGAAACCTGAACGTTTAAGTTACAGGGGCGGGGGGGGGGGGGGGTTTAATGATCATGCAGTTAGCGTTTGCTTTGTTTTAATTGCTCCGTTTACAAGTTCCGCGTCTGCACCCCGCGACGGAAACGCGATCTGAAGTTGGTTGAGGCGTAAACAGTAGATTACAAAGTGTTGACAGTCCAGAGCCGAGCGAACTACACATTAAACTTCTGTGTTAATATGGCAGAGATTCTAATGTTAAATAGTTTTTATACTCAATATTTGCTGAACGGATATCAGATCTAAAATTGCATTGTTAAGTTAACGGAAAGGGTGAGAATAAAACTTTGTGAAGGTGGTGAATGATTAATGTGAGAATATGCAGTATTAATGTCATTTGAATTAGTGTTTATGTATTGGGGCTGTTGTAAATAAGGGTGCTGTGGAAGTTGGTCATGGCTGTTACTCTTGGAGTGCTGACTTCTTGGAAAGAGTTGCTTCATTTGATAAGGATGCTGACTTTGGGGAAATGGTGTGCTTGTGAAGTATGTACTTGGATTTGTTAAACTGCTTTCAACACTTCTGTTACGAAAAGACATTTCGATGCACTTTGAGTTACCTAATGAAATTATGCAACAATCTTTTGAAGAATGGTTCTTGTAAGACCAGTTTCTTCTGGAGGCCTAAATATTAAAAAAACCTCAGTGCTGGAAATCGAAAACAAAAAGAGAAAATGCTGGAATCACTGGGCAGGTCAGCCAGCACCCGTGGAGAGAAAAGGATGATTCAGGTTCCCAAACTCGGCAGGTGCCGGCTGGCCTCGGAGTGTTTCCAGCATCTTCTGCTCAATGTGCAGTGGAGAGCCATTGCCTGTCCGTTACAGTCTTGTTCTTTTTGTCTTGGCTGTGAGAAGATATATCAAAGTTAAGTCAACTGAGTGTTTCGCCTACCGGTGTCTGAATCGTGCTTTAATATACTGTTAAACACGCATTAAGTGTCTTAAATGCATCGGAACAGTTTGTCTGAAATGGTGCAGAAAATCCAATGTATCCTGTGTGTGTGAGAAGGTTTCTCGATGGACTCTGACCACACCAGCAGTATCAATGGATTCCATGAAACATGTTTCTTTGGGAATGTGATGAGCCATTTTTATGGGAAGTATTTTCCTCCGAGAAATAAAGGCTCCGTTCATTGGTTCAAACACATTATCGCGGTTTAGTTTAGTTATTTTATGCGTGGATTTTCTTTGCAACAGGCCTGAGTACAGAAGCTGTGGAGCTTCTCGCACTTGCTCTCCTTGGGATGGAGTTGAGTGAGCATCTCTACTGAGAGTAGCACACTCAGTAGATTATTTACAACAGTGCTGTTAAGTCATTTCAGCAGAATTTGGACTGAAAGATTAGGACTGGTCAATATAAACTCCTTTTACAGCCAGTCATTATGTAACATGTTAGACTCTTAACCTGCATCCCTTGCAGCTTTCCAAATTGGACTCAAGTTGAAGCACTCCGCACTATACAGCGATTTCCAAGCATGTCTAATAATAGTTCCCAGTGCTCACTGACACAACCTTAGCTCTGTGTCTACCCACAGGCGTTGCTGCGGAGATGGGGAAGGGCAGCTATATTGCAGGATGAATTCATTGTGGATGGGACAGATTGGTACCCAGCGCTGTGCAGTGGAGCAGCGAGATATATTGTCTTCAGTAGTACCACATGCACGGGCATCTCATCCAGCAAATCTTAGGTATATAAATAAAGGCTGTGTCATTCCGGTAGTGAGATATAGGGCCAAAAATTGCAGTCGGCAAGCTGCAAAAAGAATACCCACCTACCTGATGGCGGCCCTCCTGCAAAAACTTGCACTCTGATGTTGCTTAATTGAGGGCAGCGTAATGGTCCACGGATCCCAGGGTCGCAGCCTGTGTGGAAGTGTTCTTCTTAGGCAGTCCCTTGGAACCGAGGATGACTTGCTTCCACATTAAAAATGAGTTCTCAGGTGACTGATGAGTCCAATGCGGGACCTGCAGTCTCTGTCACAGGTGGGACAGACGGTGGTTGACGGGGCGGGTGGGTGGGGTGCTTGGGTTGACGTGCGCTCCTTCCGCTGTTTGCGCTTGGCTTCCGCTTGCTCCCGGTGAAGAGACTCGAGGTATTCGGCGCCTTCCCGGATGCTTCTCCTCCACTTTGTGCGGTCTTGGGCCAGGGATTCCCAGGTGTCGGTGGAGATGTTACACTTTTTCAAGGAGGCTTTGAGGGTGTCCTTGAAGCGTTTCCTCTGCCCACCTGGGGCTCTCTTGCCGTGTCGGAACTCCGAGTAGAGCGCTTGTTTTGGGAGTCTCATATTGGGCATGCGGACAATGTGACCCGTCCATCGGAGCTGATCGAGCGTGGTCAAAGCTTCGATGCTGGCAATGTTGGCCTGAGCGAGAAAACTGACGTTGGTGCGCCTATCCTGCCAATGGATTTGCAGGATCTTGCGGAGGCAGCGTTGGTGGTACCTCTCCAGTGATTTGAGGTGCCTGCTGTACATGTGGAATCCGTCCTTGTGGAAGTGTACCTGTGATCACGTGGGCCTGGTCCTCCAATCAGAAAAGAGAATTAGAAATTACATAATTTCTAAAGGGAACCCTGTAATCAGATTTAATTACAATTTACAGGATTTGAATTTAATTCCTGATTGACTCATTCCACAAACTTCACTAAAAATTTAATTTTGCTGCTAATTTTATCACTCTAATATTTGCAGAAACAAGAAAAAACTCATTTGATACAGTTAAACTATATGATTTCCGAGATGAAAATGTTTAAAACATGCCTGAGGTATCCCCGTACGCTGATGCAAACATGTCCTGCGCCTGTCTGCATCAACTGTAACATTTCCATACGCAATTGCTGGGCAGTTGGTGGGCAAATAGCCCGACTCCGCGGCAGCAATTGCTTTTCTGTGGGCCGTGCAGATGGCCCGTCAGCGTGTATGTTGACAGACAGCAAGTTCCAGATTTAGCACATGCGCACGCGGAAATCCCAAACTTGCGGTGGATTTCAAACGAGGTCTGGCGGTGAACTCAGAGTCATTCCCACCGCAAAATCCAGGCCATTATAGATTTGTTCAAAAGTGAGACTGAATGTAATAAATCCCGAGAACAAAGTCACAAGTGATTTCATGCTCAACTTCAAGAGGCGAAATAATTATCACATCTCATTCTATTTATACAATACATTTAGCATGCAGGGTTTTAGGGTTATGTTCTACTCTAAGCGCTCTACTCAGAGCTCCGGCACGGCAAGAGAGCCCCAGGTGGGCAGAGGAAACGTTTCAAGGACACCCTCAAAGCCTCCTTGAAAAAGTGTAACATCCCCACCAACACCTGGGAATCCCTGACCCAAGACTGCACAAAGTGGAGGAGAAGCATCCGGGAAGGCGCCGAACACCTCGAGTCTCTTCGCTAGGAGCAAGCGGAAGCCAAGCGCAGGCAGCGCAAGGAGCGCACGTCAACCCAAGCACCCCACCCACCCGCCCCTTCAACCACCATCTGCCCCACCTGTGACAGAGACTGTAGGTCTTGCATTGGACTCATCAGTCACCTGAGAACTCATTTTTAATGTGGAAGCAAGTCATCCTCAGTTCCGAGGGACTGTCTAGGAGGAGGAGGATATGGCACCACAGCAATGCATTAGTTTCAAGTGTCTGCACAAGGGTGGTGTGGTTCATTAGCAGTATAGTGTGTTACAGTCTCACCACAATCCCTCGATCATAGTGTTGTTATGGAAAAGGTGCCGAGCAGTGACACCCAACAGGAATAAGGGAAAATCTGAAGCAGAGTAACTCCAAGGCAATCTTGGTGGCAGCTTGCAGCGTAGTGTTAGCAATGTTTCACTGTATCGGGCTGGATTGTTCAGTCCAAAATCATCTATTTTGCTTGTTTCATTAAATAGTTGTCCAGTTGTATAAAACTCTGGAATTGAATGATGAGGATCACCTGATAAAGCAGGGATCCTTGGCTATCGCACCAAACCTCAGCCTGCTCCTCTGTGGGGTGAGGATGAGAGCACTGGATTTGAGCCACCTCATCCAGTAATTTCTCATTGTTTTGGATATTCGCCTGCTCTCCAGCACTGAACTGCTTTGATTCAGGTTTTCCAGTGTCCTAGTGCCACCTAAATAACCAAAAGAACTCGCTCAGATGGAACAGGAATAAAGTAGGAGATGTTACCGAACATGAACAGTGATTTGTAGGTGACTCCCATTCCAAAGCAGCAATATCTCAAGGGTATGGTAGCCTAGTCACCATGGTACTAGCAGCCAGAGTTTGTGAATTCAAATCTCCTCATGGCAAGTTGTGATATTGAATTCAATAAATCTGGTAATGTGTGGGTGGCCACCAATAAAATCACCACAAGAGCTGCTGGACTGTCAAATAAACTCAACTGGTTCACTTCAGGGGAAGGAACCTACCATCCCTGCCTAGTCTGGTCAACACTGCCTTGCTAGTGTTGCCCATGTCCCAAGAGAATCGTAGAATCATACAGTACTGACGGAGCCATTCAGCCCACCGTGCCTGTGCCGGTTCTTTGAAAGAGCTCTCCAATTAGTCCCACTCCTCTGCTCCTTCCCCATAGCCCTGCAAATGTTTCCCCTTCAAGTATTTATCCAAATCCCTTTTGAAAGTTACTATTGAATCTGCTTCCACCGCCTTTTCAGGCAGCGCATTCCGGATCACAACAACTCGCTGTGTAACTGTCATTTTCCTCATGTCGCCTCTGGTTCTTTTGTCAATTACCTTAAATCTGTGTCCTCTGGTAACTGATCTTTCTGCTACTGGAAACAGTTTCTCCTTATTTAATCTATCAAAATTGTGCATGATTTTGACAAACTCTGTTAAAAATCTCCCCTTAACCTTCTCTGCTCTAAGCAGAACAACCCCAGCTTCTCCAGTCTCTCCACATAACTGAAGTCTCTCATCCCCGGTACCATTCTAGTAAATCTCCTCTGCACCCTCTCCAGGGCCTTGACATCCTTCCTAAAGTGTGGTGCCCAGAATTGGACACAATACTCCAGCTGGGGCCGAACCAGTATTTTATAAAGATTTAGCTTCACTTTGTTGATTTATACTCTCTGCCTCTGATTATAAAGCCAAGGATCCCGTGTGCTTTTTAACAGCCTTCTCAACTTGTCCTGCCCGCTTCAAAGATTTGTGACGTACACCCCGGGTCTCTCTGTTCCTGCACCTCTTCTAAAATTAGACCCTTTAGTTTATATTGCCTCTCCTCATTCTTCCAACCAAAATGAATCACTTCACATATCCCTGCGTTGAATTTCATCTGCCACGTGTCTACCCATTTCACCAGTCTGTCTGTGTTCTCCAAGAAGTCTGTTACTATCCTCCTCACTGTTCACTACATTTCCAAGTTTTGTGTCATTTGCAAACTTTGAAATTATGTTCTGTATACACACATCCAGGTCATTATTAATATATATAAAAAAGAGCAGTGGTCCTAATACTGACCCATGGGGGACACCACTGCACACTTCCCTCCAATCTGAAAAACAACTGTTCACCACTACTCTCTGCTTTCTGTCCCTTCGCCAATTTAGAAAATAAATAAAAGTATTTCTTTACTCGTGGGAATTGGGTAGATTAGAAACACCTTGTGAAATGTGTCATATTAAAGCAGGGTTCAGAATAAATGAGCACTGGCCCACTATATCGTGGCCAACTCATTCTGTTGTGAGGCAGCGAGGGTGGGAGGTGAGTGGAGCAGTGTGTGTTTCACTGAGGAACACACTGTCACTGTGCTTCCACACGCTGGGAGCTTCCTGTGCAGGCTTACTGCTAACTGCTTCTCAAAACCTGTTGTGTGAGATCCAGTGACCTTATCTGTAGGTTGTGTTCTGTTGGGCAATAGTTTCTAAACTATACACCAGTTACTACAATGTCTGGTATATACTCTATATACATTTAATTTCTTGTGTTACTGGTTGCAATCTTGCATACAGCCCTATAAATCTGTTGGTTACTCATCCACATTTAGGAGTCTCCTCTGTTCAGCAGATAATGGTCCTGTTATCTAGTGGTTCTGCAGCCTTAATTTTAAGTTTTGGTTAAAGTAAAATTAATTTTAACTAGGCAACAAAAGAGATAGTGAATCTTAATATAGTCAGTAACTAACTGGAAGGGGTGGCTTGTGGTTAGAAAATTACACATTTGTTGTGAAAGATGCTGAAAAATAGAAGTACTGTGAATTGCTATTTTTGCGCCTCTCCCTGATCTGGTCACAGGGTACTGTTCTTATCAACTGTCCTGTAGTGGCCACACTGCTTGCTCCAGAGTGCCTGATTAAGGAGAGCAGCGCAGAAGAGTGCTGTACTTTGGAGACTGCCTTTTCTGGTATCTGAGGAAGGCACTCTTGCAGAGGAAGGTTGTGAAGTAAAAAGATGAAGAAAGAATTTATAGCGCCTTTTACGACCTCGGGACGTCCCAAAGCATTTCACAGCCAATGAAGTACTTTTGAAGTGTAGTCACTGTTGTTCTGTAAGCAAGCACGGCAACCAGTTTGCGCACAGCAAGCTCCCACAAACAGCAATGAGAAAGAAGGACAAGATTTGGAATAAAAAAGGAAACATTAAAATAATCATACTGGGGAAATGATTTGGTAATTCGATATATTCTGAATGGAATCAGCAGAGACCTGGCTGTTATTTAGGAACTGGTTATGGGATTAGGGAGCTGCGTACATTCAAGATAAGCAGAGCACAATGGACAGCTACCAGTTGGCATGATGGGGATGGGCTTCCAGGTCAGTAGCTGTTACCTGAAGTAGTTGACACGGAAAAAAGCGGCCTGACGCAGAAAATAGTTTCTCAAAAAACAAACTCTGAGTAGAACTGACAGGTCCACAGAAATGACAGGTTCACTGCCTCAAGTAAATGATAGGGTGCACGTCGTGAGTTCTGTTGTTATATCAAGGCCAGAACTTTTAGTCCTACAGAATGCAAGAGTCCAAACTTTGTAAACTTTACACACCCCAAAAGAGGCAATGATTCGCTCCCCAGTTAAACTGTAGCTGCCAGGAGGAGGGTGGGTCAGGTATGAAAAAAAAAGTCAGCCAGTACCAGTACCTGTTCCATTCAGTTCAGGTAAACCTGTTTCCTAAGCCTGACAGGACTGTTCCAACTACAGTAAAGAGCATAGGTGGGATTCATGGTTGTCCAAGAATGAAGGGTAAATCAAAGAAATGAAAAGGAAAATGGAGTAGAAAATAATTGATAGAAGGGCCAGGAAAGGAGGGGAGAAAAGAGAAGGAAATGTAAAGCAGGAGGCAAAACAAATCAAATCCAAAGGAGAGAGCGAGACAGACAGTTCCAGGAAGAGACACAGGTTTGTCCTTGTGTAACACCACAAGATGGCAATGAGTATAATAACATAAGAAATAGGAGCAGGAGTAGGCCATTCAGCCCTTTGAGCCATGCAATAAGATCATGGCTGATCTACCTCAACTCCACCTTCCCACACTATTCCCATATCCCTTGGTTCCCTTAGTATCCAAAAATCTATCGATCTCTGTCTTGAATATACTTAATGACTGAGCCTCCACAGCCCTCTGGGGTAGAGAATTCCAAAGATTCACCACCCTCTGAGTGAAGACATTTTTTCTCATCTCAGTCCTAAATGGCCAACCTTTTATTCTGAGACTGTGAGCCCTAGTTCTAGACTCCCCAGCCAGGGGAAACATCCTCCCTGCGTCTACCCTGTCAAGCCCTGTCAGAATTTTGTATGTTTCAACTAGCAGGGGGGGCCCAGCGTTGCCAGGGCAGTTTAGAGGGCCGCGCGGTTGACGGCCGGCCGCTGCCGCTCCCCTGCTCTGTGTCTCGGGCCGCGCGGTTGACGCCCGCTGCCGCTCCCCCGCTCTGTGTCTCAGGCCGAGCGGTTGTGAGGCCCGGCCCGAGTGACCCCAACTTACCTCCCGCTCCGGCGGGCCGACGCAGCTGCCCCGCTCGCTGTTGAGGAAAAGCAGGGGAAAAAATGGCGTCGAAGTTTCGGAAGGCTGCAGGATTAGGTCCCGCCCGTGACGCACCGATTGGTCAACCATCAGGTCACTGAACTGTAGGATTGGTCAACCATCACGTCACTCAACGCTAATGAGCGGTAGGATTGGTCAACCGCTAATGTGCGGATTTTTGAACGTTTTTTGTATACTGTCCAAACAATTTTTGTCTGACCAAAAGGTAAATACACCTATGACACTCCCCTGATCATCAGCTTTCTTTTGATATAACATATGTGTAGGTACGCTCTATAACTTTTGAGTGTATCGTGGACATACAGACAGACATACTGCTTTTTTTTATATATATACTAGCTAGGGGGGCCCGGCGTTGCCAAGGCTTTTTTGTAAAACAGCAGTTTACAGGGCCGTGCGGTTTACGGCCGGCTGCTGCCGCTCCCCCGCTCTGTGTCTCGGGCCGAGCGGTTGTGAGGCCCGGCCCGAGTGACCCCAACTCTGTGGGGGAGAGAGAGAGATGGGGGAGAGAGAGAGAGAGTAGAGAGACTGGGGGGAGAGAGAGGAGAGAGACTGGGGAGAGAGAGAGAGAGAATGGGGAGAGAGAGAGAGACTGAGGGGGAGAGAGAGAGAGACTGGGGGAGAGAGACGAGGAGAGAGAGAGGGAGACTGGGGGAGAGAGAGAGAGACGGGGGAAGGGAGAGAGAGACTGGGGAGAGAGAGAGAGACTGGGGAGATAGAGAGAGCGAGCGATAGAGAGAGATTGGGGGGAGAGAGAGAGAGACTGGAGGAGGGAGAGACTGGAGGAGAGAGAGAGACGGAGAGAGAGAGACGGAGAGAGAGAGACGGAGAGAGAGAGAGACTGGAGGAGGGAGAGTCTGGAGGAGAGAGAGAGACTGGGAGACTGGGGGAGAGAGAGAGACTGGGAGAGAGAGAGAGAGAGCGCGAGACTGAGGGGCGAGAGAGAGAGACGGGGAGAGAGAAACTGGGGGAGAGAGAGAGAGACTGGGGGAAGAGATAGAGAGACTGGGAGACAGAGAGAGAGAGACTGGTGATGTGCCTCAATAACTCCGAGACTCGATGTTAGCGAAACAAAACAAGGCTTTTATTAACTTAGAAGGTAACACGTAGTGGAGAGAGGTATCTTCCATCCGGAGGGCTGCAGTACTGGATATGAGGCCAGACTGAGCTTGCTTACATAGGGGCCAGGTATGGGCGGAGCCCTACACACAACACATTCCAATATACAATACAATGGTGAGGAAACGGAACTGGGGGAAGGGAAATGAAACTGAAACCGACCACAGTCACAGGCAGTGATGAATGGAATATTTCATCACAACTGGGAGACAGAGAGAGAGAGGGAAGGAGAGAGAGACAGAGAGAGGGAAGGAGAGAGAGACAGAGAGAGAGAGGGAAGGAGAGAGAGACAGAGAGAGAGGGAAGGAGAGAGAGAGAGACAGACAGAGACAGAGAGGGAAGGAGAGAGAGAGACTGGGGGGAGAGAGAGACGGGGAGAGAGAGAAAGAGTAGAGAGACTGGGGGGAGAGAGGGAGAGAGAGAGAGACGGGGAGATAGAGAGAGAGAGAGACTGGGGAGATAGAGAGAGAGACTGGGGGGGAGAGAGAGAGAGCGACTGAGGGGGAGAGAGAGAGACTGGGGTAGAGAGACAGGGGAGAGAGAGAGAGTAGAGAGACTGGGGGGAGAGAGAGGAGAGAGACTGGGGAGAGAGAGACCGGGGGAGAGAGAGACTGGGGGAGAGGGGGAGAGAGAGACTGGGGGAGAGGGAGAGAGAGACTGGGGGAGAGAGAGAGAGAGACCAGGGGGGAGAGAGAGAGAGAGACTGGGGGAGAGAGAGAGCGACTGAGGGGGGAGAGAGAGAGAGACGGGGAGAGAGAGGGAGAGACTGGGGGGGTGGAGAGAGAGAGAGAGACTGGGGAGATAGAGAGAGAGAGACTGAGGGGGAGAGAGAGAGCGACTGAGGGGGAGAGGGAGAGACTGGGGGAGAGAGAGAGAGACGGGGAGAGAGAGAGAGTAGAGAGACTGGGAGAGAGACTGGGGAGAGAGAGAGAATGGGGAGATAGAGAGAGAGAGACTGAGGGAGAGAGAGAGCGACTGAGGGGGGAGAGAGAGAGAGAGACGGGGAGAGAGAGAGAGGGAGAGACTGGGGGAGAGAGAGAGACTGGGGAGATAGAGAGAGAGAGACTGAGGGGGGAGAGAGAGAGCGACTGAGGGGGAGAGAGAGAGACTGGGGGAGAGAGAGAGATGGGGAGAGAAAGAGAGAGAGTAGAGAGACTGGGGGGAGAGAGGAGAGAGAGAGAGAGAATGGGGAGATAGAGAGAGAGAGAGAGACTGAGGGGGAGAGAGAGAGAGACTGGGGGAGAGAGACGGGGAGAGAGAGAGAGAGACTGGGGAGATAGAGAGAGAGAGAGAGAGAGAGACTGAGGGGGAGAGAGAGAGAGACTGGGGGAGAGAGACGGGGAGAGAGAGAGAGACTGGGGAGATAGAGAGAGAGAGCGAGAGAGAGACTGGGGGGGAGAGAGAGAGACTTGGGGGGAGAGGGAGAAAGTGGGGGAGAGAGAGAGAGAGACTGGGGGGAGAGAGAGCCTGGGGGAGAGAGAGACTGGGGGGAGAGAGAGGGAGAGGGCTAGAAATTCGCTATCGCCCCGTTTGGAGAGGGAAGGAGAGAGAGGGAAGAGAGAGAGACAGAGAGGGAAGGAGAGAGAGAGAGAGAGGGAAGGAGAGAGAAACAGAGAGAGAGGGCAGGAGAGAGAGAGAGAGAGAGGGAAGGAGAGAGACGAGAGGGAAGGAGAGAGACAGAGAGAGGGAAGGAGAGAGACAGAGAGAGGGAAGGAGAGAGACAGAGAGAGGGAAGGAGAGAGAGAGAGAGGGGGAAGGAGAGAGAGAGACAGAGAGGGAAGGAGAGAGACAGAGAGAGGGAAGGAGAGAGACAGAGAGAGGGAAGGAGAGAGAGACAGAGAGGGAAGGAGAGAGAGAGAGAGAGAGAGGGAAGGAGAGAGAGAGAGAGAGGAAGGAGAGAGACAGAGAGGGAAGGAGAGAGAGACAGAGAGGGAAGGAGAGAGAGAGACAGAGAGGGAAGGAGAGAGACAGAGAGGGGGAAGGAGAGAGACAGAGAGAGGGAAGGAGAGAGACAGAGAGAGGAAGGAGGAGAGAGACAGAGAGGGAAGGAGAGAGAGAGAGAGAGGGAAGGAGAGAGAGAGGAAGGAGAGAGAGACAGAGGGAAGGAGAGAGAGAGAGAGAGGGAAGGAGAGAGAGACAGAGAGGGAAGGAGAGAGAGACAGAGAGGGAAGGAGAGAGAGAGAGAAGGAGAGAGTGAGGGAAGGAATAGAGAAGAGAGGAAGAGGCCCGGCCGAGTGACCCCAACTCACCTCCAGCGGGCCGGGAGCGGATACTGTGCCGGAGCCACACTGTGGGGTTTGTTGTTCTGGTACTGTCGCTGTCGGTATTAAAAAATGGCGGTGACGTTTCGGGAGGCTGCAGGATCAGGCCCGCCCACACATGGAATGAAACGCCCCCGTGATGCAAGAGAGAGAGAGAGACTGGGGGAGAAGAGAGAGAGAGAGATCGGGAGGGAGAGAGAGAGAGGGAAGGAGAGAGAGACAGAGAGAGGGAAGGAGAGAGAGACAGAGAGAGAGAGGGAAGGAGAGAGACAGAGAGAGAGAGGGAAGGAAAGAGACAGAGAGAGAGGGAGGAGAGATGAGAGAGAGAGGAGAGGGAAGGAGAGAGAGAGGGAAGGAGAGAGAGACAGACAGAGACAGAGAGGGAAGGAGAGAGAGAGACTGGGGGGAGAGAGAGAAGACGGGGAGAGAGAGAAAGAGTAGAGAGACTGGGGGAGAGAGAGAGAGATGGGGAGATAGAGAGACCTTGACAAGGTACAGACTTAGTGAACATAGCCTGGCCATCGAAAAGGCAGACACAGACAGACCCGGCTGCCAAGAGAGGACAGGATATGCTCTCACTGCAGTCAGGGAGTGGTGGAGACAGGAGGCACTTCCTCACAGCTTGTGGAAAATATCAGGCATCAGGGAGAATTTCTACCCAAAATTCACAAAAATATGCCCTGAATTCAGAATTTGAATGATGACCAAAAACTCCCATACCTACTAGGGGACAGAGAAATTGTGTAACCTTAGCGGCACTACTAGTTACAGCTTGCATAAACAGAGGGACAACCATTAAACCTAAGAAAAGAGTATATACAAATTATACGAATGTATAATTATATTCTCAGGGATATATCTGTTTATACACTGTAATGGGATAGATCTGCGTTTAGTGTTCAACCATAAATGTTTTTTCGATGCTTTGGCAACATAAGATGTACCTTATCATGCCAATAAAGCGATTTGAATTGAATTGAATTGAGAGAGAGTGGGGAGATAGAGGGAGAGACTGAGGGGGGAGAGAGAGTGCGACTGAGGGGGAGAGAGAGAGACTGGGGAGAGAGAGAGAGACGGGGAGAGAGAGAGAGTAGAGAGACTGGGGGAGAGAGAGAGAGAGGACTGGGAGAGAGAGAGAGAATGGGGAGATAGAGAGAGAGAGACTGGGGGAGAGAGAGAGAGACTGGGGAAGAGAGAGGAGAGTAGAGAGACTGGGGGAGAGAGAGGAGAGAGACTGGGGAGAGAGAGAGAGAATGGGGAGATAGAGAGAGAGAGAGAGACTGGGGGAGAGAAAGAGAGACTGGGGGAGAGAGACGGGGGAGAGAGAGAGAGACTGGGGAGAGAGAGAGAGAGACGGGGAAGGGAGAGAGAGACTGGGAGAGAGAGAGAGACTGAGGGGAGAGAGAGAGAGAGAGATGGGGAGAGAGAGATAGAGAGACTTGGGGGGAGAGGGAGAGGGAGAGAGAGAGAGACTGGGGGGAGAGGGAGAGAGTGGGGGAGAGAGAGAGAGAGAGACTGGGGGGAGAGAGAGCCTGGGGAGAGAGAGACTGGAGGGGAGAGAGAGAGAGACTGGGGGGAGAGGCTGGAGGAGAGAGAGAGAGACTGGGGGGGAGAGAGAGAGAGAACTGGGGGAGAGAGAGAGCGACTGAGGGGGGAGAGAGAGAGACGGGGAGAGAGAGTGGGAGAGACTGGGGAGAGAGAGAGAGAGACTGGGGAGATAGAGAGAGAGCGACTATGGGGGGAGAGAGAGAGCGACTGAGGGGACAGAGAGACTGGGGGAGAGAGTGAGAGACGGGGGAGAGGAGAGAGAGAGAGTAGAGAGACTGGGGAGAGAGCGAGAGAAGGGGAGATAGAGAGAGAGAGAGACTGAGGGAGAGGAGAGAGAGAGACTGGGAGAGAGAGAGGGAAGAGACTGGGGAGAGAGAGAGACTGGGGAGATAGAGAGAGACTGAGGGGGAGAGAGTGAGACTGGGGGAGAGAGAGAGAGACGGGGAGAGAGAGTAGAGAGACTGGGGGGAGAGAGAGGAGAGAGACTGGGGAGAGAGAGAGAGAATGGGGAGATAGAGAGAGAGAGAGAGAGAGAGACGGGGAAGGAGAGAGAGACTGGGGAGAGAGAGAGACTGGGGAAATAGAGAGAGAGATAGAGAGAGACTGGGGGGGGGGAGAGGGAGAGACCGGGGGGGTGGGGGGGAGAGAGAGAGAGACTGAGAGGAGAGAGAGACTGGGGGAAGAGAGAGACTGGGGGGAGAGAGAGAGACGGGGAGAGAGAGAGAGACTGGGGAGATAGAGAGAGAGAGAGACTGAGGGGGGAGAGAGAGAGCGACTCGGGGGCGAGAGAGAGACTGGGGAGAGAGAGACGGGAGAGAGAGGGGAGAGAGAGAGAGAGTAGAGAGACTGGGGAGAGAGAGGAGAGAGACTGGGGAGAGAGAGAGAGACTGGGAGAGAGAGAGAGACTGGGGGAGAGGGAGAGAGAGAGAGAGAGTAGAGATACTGGGGGGAGAGAGAGGCGAGAGACTGGGGAGAGGGAGAAAGACTGGGGGAGAGAGAGGAGAGCGACTGGGGAGAGAGAGAAGAGAGACTGGGAGAGAGAGGAGAGAGACTGGGGAGAGAGAGAGAGACTGGGGGAGAGACGGAGGAGAGAGAGACGGGGAAGGGAGAGAGAGACTGGGAGAGAGAGAGAGACTGGGGGAGAGAGAGAGAGAGACTGAGGAGAGAGACGGAGGAGAGAGAGACGGGGAAGGGAGAGAGAGACTGGGAGAGAGAGTGATAGAGAGACTGGGAGACTGGGGGAGAGAGAGAGACTTTGAGATAGAGAGAAACTGGGGGAGAGAGAGAGAGAGACTGGGGGAAGAGATAGAGAGACTGGGAGACAGAGAGAGAGAGAGAGTGGGAGACAGAGAGAGAGATAAAGGAAGATACAAGAAATCCTGGCAGCCTAGAGAGAATAGAATATGTGATCAATGTCTGGCCGGCGAGGTTGAGACAGAGATGCATTTCCTCCTAAAATGCGAAAAATTCAACACATCAAGAAACATATTATTTGACAAGCTCAGCCAAACAACCCCAGATTTCAAGGAATTGGATGACCTGTCAAAATTAAGATTAGTCCTGGGAGAAGGAGACAGACCATACCTTGGTGCCAAATATGTAACAACATGTCACAACCTGAGGACTGTTTAAAATTAATACTGAATGTACCCACTGATGTACAAAGACTGTTTAAATTAATATTGTTTAAAGTAATATTGTATGTACCCAACGAAGGTCAGAATTGTTTGACACCTACAGAATGTTGGAAAACTGTACTTTTTGTTATGTAAGCTTTGGCAATATGGTTCCCTGTAAACTTTCATGCCAATAAAGCATTTGAATTGAATTGAATTGAATTGAATTGATAAAGAGACGGGGAGAGAGAGAGATTGGGGGGAGAGAGAGGGAGAGGGCTAGAAATTTGGTATCGCCCCGTTTGGAGAGGGAAGGAGAGAGAGAGAGAGAGAGAGGGAAGGAGAGAGAGAGGGAAGGAGAGAGAGAGAGAGGGAGGGAAGGAGAGAGAGAGGGAAGGAGAGAGAGAGAGAGAGGGAAGGAGAGAGAGAGAGGGAAGAGAGAGAGAGAGAGAGAGGGAAGGAGAGAAAGAGAGAGGGAAGGAGAGAGAGAGAGGGAAGGAGAGAGAAACAGAGAGAGAGAGAGAGGGAAGGAGAGAGAGAGAGGGAAGGAGAGAGTGAGAGAGAAAGGGAAGGAGAGAGAGAGAGAGGGAAGGAGAGAGAGAGAGAGGGAAGGAGAGAGAGAGAGAGAGAGGGAAGGAGAGAGAGAGAGGGAAGGAGAGAGAGAGAGAGAGAGAGAGGAGAGAGTGAGGGAAGGAGATAGAGAAGAGAGGAAGAGGCCTGGCCCGAGTCACCCCAGCTAAGTAGGCTGGGCACAGTGAAAGCATTGATTTCTTTATGACAGCACAAAAACTGCTCTGACATCATAGCAGCTCTTCGACATCATAGTCACTCAATGCTAATTCCCCCGTAGGATTGGTCAACCGCTAATGAGTGGAACTTTGAACGTTTTTTGGATACCGTCGGCACAATTTTTGTCTCACCGAAAAGTAAATGTGCTTATGACCGTTACGGAATCGTAAGCTTTCTTTTGATGTAACACACGTGTAGGTACGCTCTATAACTTTTGAGTGTATAGAGGATGGACAGACAAACAGACAGACAGACAGAAGAGCAATTATTATATACTAGCTGAAGTGCCCGGCGGTGCCGAGGGTCTTTTGAGGGCATGTTGTTGTTGGAAGAGAGAGAGCGAGCGACTGGGGGGAAGAGAGAGAGCGACTGGGGGAAGAGAGAGCGCGACTGGGGGGAAGAGAGAGAGAGACTGGGGAGAAGAGAGAGAGCGACTGGGGGGAAGAGAGAGAGCGACTGGGGGGAAGAGAGAGAGCGACTGGGGGGAAGAGAGAGAGCGACTGGGGGGAAGAGAGAGAGCGACTGGGGGGAAGAGAGAGCGACGGGGGGAAGAGAGAGAGCGACTGGGGGGAAGAGAGAGTACAATGTACAGTGTACAGACTTAGTGAACATAGCCTGGCGATCGAAAAAGGTAGACACAGGCAGACCCGGCTACCAAGAGAGGACAGGATATGCTCTCACTGCAGTCAGGGAGTGGTGGAGACAGAGATGCACTTCCTCACAGCTTGTAGAAAATATCAGGGCATAAGGGAGAATTTCTACCCAAAATTCACAAAAATATGCCCGGAATTCAGAAATTTGAATGACGACCAAAAACTCCCATACCTACTAGGGGAAGAGAGAAATTGTGTAACCTTAGCGGCACACTATGTTACAGCTTGCCATAAACAGAGGGACAACCACTAAATATAAGAAAAGAGTATATACAAATTATATGAATGTATGTATATTTATACACTCAGGGATATATCTGTTTATTCACTGTATGGATAGATCTGTATTTTTGTGTAAAACCATGAATGTTTTTCGATGCTTTGGCAACATAAGATGTACCTTGTCATCATTCATGCCAATAAAGCGATTTGAATTGAATTGAATTGAATTGAGAGAGCGACTGGGGGGAAGAGAGAGAGAGACTGGGGGGACTCCCAATCTCTCTGTCACACACACTCCCAGTCTCTCTCTCTCTCATCTACACTCCAGTCTCTCTCTCTCTCTCTCTCACACTCCCAGCTCTATCTCTCTCTCTCATCACCACACTCTCTCTCTCTCACACTCTCCCAGTCTCTCTCTCTCTCTCACACTCTCATCTCTCTCTCTCACTCCCAGTCTCTCTCTTCACTCCCAGTCTCTCTCTCTCTCCTCACACTCTCTCTCTCTCTCTCTCATCTCTCCAGTCTCTCTCTCTCTCCTCACACTCACCACTCTCTCTCTCTCTCACACCCCCCACTCTCTCTCTCTCACATACTCCCAGTCTCTCTCTCTCTCTCTCACTCCCAGATAGATAGATGAGATCACCTCTCATTCTTCTAAACTCGAGGTAATATCGGCCCATTCTACTCGATCTCTCCTCACAGGACAATCCCCCCCATCCCAGGAATCAGTCTAGTGAACCTTCGTTGCATCGCCTCTAAGGCAAGTATATCTTTCCTTAGGTAAGGAGACCAAAACTGTACACAATACTCCAGGTGTGGTCTCACCAGAGCCCTGTACAATTGCAGTAAAACTTCAAGAGGACATAGACAGACTGGTGGAATGGGTGGGCACGTGGCAGATAAAATTTAATGCAGAAAAATGTGAAGTGAGAATATAGGCCTAGTCTACTCAATCTCTCCTCATAGGACAATTTCCCCATCCCAGAAATGAGTCTAGTGAACCTTCATTGCACTCTCTCTATGGCAAGTATGTCCTTCCTTGGGTAAGGAGACCAAAACTATACACAATACTCTAGGTGTGGTTTCACCAAGGCCCGATATTATTGCATTAGACTTCTTTACTCTTGTACTCCAATACTTTTGTAATAAAGGCCAACATACCATTTGCTTTCCTAATTGCTTGCTGTACCTGCGTTTTAACTTTCAGTGATTCGAACACAAGAACACCCAGGTGCCTCTGAATACCAAGGCCTAGAAATTCAGTATAGCCATGTTCGGGGCGCTACAGTCGGGCGGCCGCTAAAGTTTGCGCCCGGCACAAGTTCACGCCACCTTCGCCGATATTCAGTCGCATCGCCCCAAGAGGTTGCTGCTGCGCTAAAACAGGCGATGCACGACTATCATTAGGCGCTAAGCTGGCGGTCCGGGGCGAAACCCCCGAGGGCGGGCGCAGCGCAGGTGTGGCGAGTTGCTGATTGACGGCAGACACTCTGGCGCCGGTCAGCTCTTAAAGGGGCAGGGTGGACTTGTCTGGCTGCCATGCCCTGCGCACTGCAGCCCTGAAGCAAGGCCTGACCAATGCTGGTTCATCAGTTCTACGCCCTGGACCATGGGGAAGCCCGCTATTCTTCCAAATCCCATTGCACGCTCTTGCTGCTTGTCCAGGGTCATGAGGAAGGAGATGTACTGACGTCTCCTTCTGAAAAGGGCATTGTTCACCTGTCGGATGCAGCAATGTACCGCGAACTGGGAGATGTTGGCAATGTCCCCAGTAGCGGATTGGAAGGAGCCGGTGGCATAGAAGTTGAGAGCCACCGTCACCTTCACTGCCACCGACAGAGACGTTCTGCTCCTCAGCTGTGGCTGCAGATCTCTGCGAAGCAGGTGGCAGATCTCAGTGACCACCTCCCTTCTGAATCGCAGCCTCCGAACACACTGCTCCTCAGACATGTTCAGATATGAGAACTGCTGGCGGTAGACCCTGGGTGGGTAAGGCCTCCTGTGCCGACACCTGTTGGCCCTTCTCCGCCTGGCGATGACTGGCACTCTCTCACAGCGTCTCTGATCCCTTTGAATGCAATGCAGAAAGCCAACGTTTCCACCCATTGTAGCCCCCATTACAGTATATGTGGCGACTCAAGGCTATGGCACTGAAAGTGAAATCCAAGTGCAAAGCTCTGGCCTGAAGCCAGAAGTACCTGTGCGAGCGCTGAGTCAAAGCAGAAAGCTCTCTGCCTTTGTCTCTCACACAGAAGGATTGGCACAAAATGGCTGTCACTTATAATGCAGGAGGAGTCCCCTTTAAATAGCGCCCCCCGCACCCCGCAGCGACTGGGACCCGTTCCCCTCTACCAGTCGCTGGGGGCGCCAGGCGCAAAGAAGGGCGGCGCCACTGAAGTTCCGGTTTGGGGCGCACAAAGGGCGTTGCACGATGAAATTACGTCAGGATCTGCGCGCGCAGCTGAGCGCGCGCAAAGACTTTGCGCCGACGCTAAATCTCTAGTGAAGTTGGGGAGAGGCGCAGATCGCGCTGCGCCTGGCCGCTAGCCGCCTAGCGCCCAACATCTCCTCCTCCTAAGGCGCTACTGGCTGGCGCAAGCAACTGAATTTCTAGGCCCAACATTTCCCAATCTCTCTCAATTTAAATAATACTTCCATCCTATCACAGACCTTCCCTTTTGTTCTTTCCTCCCCTCCCCCCTTTCCCTGCCCCTGCACTTGCTTAAAAACCTGTTCCATCTCCAGCTTTTTCCAGTTCTGACGAAGGGGCATCGACCTGAAACGTTAACTCTGTTTCTCTCTCCACAGATGCTGCCTGACCTGCTGAGTATTTCCAGCATTTTCTGTTTTTATTTAAAAAGTATTCTACTTTTCTATTTTTCCTACCAAAGTGAATAACTTCAAATTTCTCCACATTATATTCCATCAGCCATGTTCTTGCCTAATCACTTAACCTGTCTATATCCCTTTGCAGCCATTTTGCGTCCTCCTCACAACTTACTTTCCCACCTAGCTTTGTATCGTCAGCAAACTTGGCTACATTACACTCGGTCCCCTCATCTAAGTCATTGATATATATTGTAAATAGCTGAGGCCCAAACACTGATCCTTGCGTACCCGACTAGTTACAGCCTGCCATCCCAAAAATGACCAGTTTATTCCTACTCTCTGTTTTCTGTCTATTAACTAACGGTCGCATTTATTTCCAACACCAGATTTCTGATTGGTCCCCTTGGAGGACAAGACACACCCAGCAGTTTATCTGGAATGTGTAATTGGATCCTGCCTGCCTAAGTAATCAAGTACAGGAAACTTTGGTTTATCCGGAGGTTGTATGTCCGGAAACCTCGATCTAACGGCAGAAATCAGCAGCCGTTTTGTTAGGTTTTTTTTCTTTTTTTTTCTTCTCCTAGCATTTTTTTAAACAGTCAGTCTCTGGAAAGCCTCTCTGAAGCTGTTGCTAAGCTACAGAGACGCTTCCAAGGTACGGGCCGACTGTTTACAAGCTGTTGCTAAGCAACAGTATTTGTTGTCAGATACGGAGATGAAAACCTCCATATCCTTCAACATTAGCGCTGGTCTGTCCAGAAGTTTTCATAGATCGGCATCACGTCGGTGCCGGATATCGCGAAGTTTCCTGTATTTTGCAAAGTGTAATTCGAGCCATTCTGACGACCAGGCCCCAGACAGAATAGAGCTCACATAGAACAGACAGGGCTCACCCTCACGGCTTAAGACCTTCTCCCACCTGCCCCCCACAACAAGTTCCTGCCCCCCTAACAAGTTCCTAACCTTCCTCCCACCCCCGAATTTCTGACCTTTACCCTCCCCCCGGGTTCCTGACCTCCTTCCCCCCACCCCCCGGTTCCTGACCACCTCCACCTAACAAGTTCCTGACCTCCTCCCCCGCCCCATAGATGGGGCAATCTGTGTGGGTCACGGATTGTTTGGGTGTGAAGTAAATAGTGACAGTGTCATGACTTCCAGATTTCGTCCAGTCCAATGATGTCACTTGCCACATACACACCAAGTTTTCTGAGAAATCAACCACGTCTAGGGAGAGGAGAGGGAGAACTTGGTGTGGGTGGGGTTGGAAGAACATGATCCATTTTACCATCTGGATCACGTTCTTGCACTCATTCCATGCCGCCACCCCCCCCCCCCCCCCCCGGCTTTAGACCTGAATCACATTTTCCCCTATCCCCACTGTCCTCTCTGTGCTCTTTAGCCCCCCGCCCCGAGTTCCTGACCTTCTCTCCCCCCGTTGCTAACCTCCTGCCTCTTCCCCCTTCGATCCTCTCTCTCCCTTCGATCCTCTCTCCCCCCCTCTCTCCCATCTTCCTCTCTCTCTCCCCCCACATCTCTCTTTCTCTCTCTCTCTCTCCCCCCCACATCTCTCTCTCTCTCTCTCTCCCCCCTCTTTTTTATTTGTTCATGGGATGTGGGTGTCGCTGGCAAGGTCAGCATTTATTGCCCATCTTTAATTGCCCTTGAGAAGGTGGCGGTGAGCCGCCTTCTTGAACCGCTGCAGTCCGTGTGGTGAAGGTACTTGTTGTGTATGTCCCTTTAAGGGAATAACTGGTCTCAGACTGCAGTACCGGCAGTGACCACCCCTGTATAAAAGGCCCGAGCAGGCTCCTGTAGTTTCAGTTTCCAGGTTGTCTCCATTCAGTAAAGACTTGTTAAACCAACTCCTGCATTCCGTGTCTCCATCAACACACGGATCTAATACTGGCGACGAGTAAGAAACGAACTTACCTGCAACTCGGCAGCACCTCAGACGACGTTATTGAAGGTCGAAGCCAGAAGAAAGAAAAAAAAAATAATCCAAAGAAACTCGAGAAACGGGCGTCGACCATGGGCAACCGCCCTCCAAATCATCGGATTGAAAACTTGCAGGAGAGACTGTCAAGAGCCAGGCTTGGTCCTCCAGCCTGTGGTTTCCCAGCTAATCGGGCTGGTGGCAGGTAGTGCACTGATCCTTCCTGGGCTGCGGCGGGCTAGAGCTCGATCGGGTGGCTCTGCAACGGGGCTGGGCAGCGAGTCAGGAAGCAAAGAGAGAGAGAGAGGGTGGAGCACACAGGGCGCGGCCGGTGCTTCGCAGCCGGGCAGCGTTCGGACCTAAGAAGAGGGAGGGAAGTGTCCCAGAGGGTCCGCTCCACGACGGGAATGGTTAAAAATACCGCGGAGAGCGGCGTTGACAGCAGCGGCAGCGGCGGGAAAGCGCGGGAGGCGCCATCTTAACTCGACGGGGAAGAAGGAAAAGCGCGGGAGGCGCCATCTTAGATTTTCAAGATGCCAGAGACTGGCGATATCACTGCCTTCGATAATGCAATAGAAGACTGGACCACGTATGTGCAAAGAGTCGAGGTATATTGCGAGGCAAACGAAATAGCCGATGAGAAAAAGGCATCGGTATTGCTAAATTTAATGGGCGCAAGAACGTACGG
Organism: Somniosus microcephalus; assembly: GCF_052327205.1. Lineage (NCBI taxonomy): Eukaryota > Metazoa > Chordata > Chondrichthyes > Squaliformes > Somniosidae > Somniosus > Somniosus microcephalus. The sequence continues at coordinate 2,278,980 of NC_141010.1, forward strand.
CCTATTGCGGGACCTGATTACTCCAGCCAAACCGAAGGCGAAGAGTTTTAACAAAATTGTTGCTATCCTACAGAACACCTAAATCCTACACCGCTGCTGATAGCAGAAAGATTTAAATTCCACAGGAGAAATCAGCATAAAAATGAGAGCAATGCTGATTACCTTACGGAACTACGCAAGCTATCAAAGCACTGCCAGTTCGGAGCAGGACTGGCAGATACCTTATGGGACAAATTTGTCTGTGGACTCCTGAGTGAAGGAACCCCGAAGAGGTTACTCTCAGAGAAAGAGCTGATGCTGGATAAGGCTTTCAGCGTGGCAGTATCGTACGAAGCAGCAGCAAGGGGAGCTGCGGAAATACATCAAAAGCCACAGGAATACGGCACCCACGAAATGACACGGGGATTTGCAAAATGTTATCGCTGCGGCAGAACAAATCATGACCAGAAGGACTGCTGGTCCAAGGACAAAATATGCAGGCAATGCGGAAAGATGGGACACATTGCACGAGTTTGCAGGTCTGGGAAGAAGACCAACGACAACAAAAAGGCTACTAAGGAACCGTACAGGAAAGTACAAAAGATGACGGACAGTAGTTCCGAAGACCAGATGAGCGATAGTGAATCCGGGAACAAGAGACTAAGCTGTCTCAAACTTCACAACGTAATCGCAAAAGAGGATCACCGAACCATTTGGGTCACCCTCACGATAGCAGGGTCCCAAGTCAAAATGGAATTGGATACAGGATCAGCTCTAACCGTCATGAATCGACGAGACTACGAGCGGCTATTCTCACACATACCCTTGAGAGAGACATCCATTGTCTTGAGGACGTATACGGGGCAAAAAGTATACCCCAGAGGAAAAATAAGGGTGCCTGTCGAATACAACGGCAAGAAAATATGGAAATTGTATCTCTACATTCTGCAAGATGGTGAACCACCGTTATTGGGACGTGAATGGATCAGAAAGATAAGTTTAGACTGGCACTCCATTCAGGCACTGACGGTGGCTGGTAAAAAGGATGACGACGTCACTCCTGGACGATTGTCAACAATCTTAGCTGACGCCAAAGAGGTATTTCAACAAGAACTGGGCACTCTTAAAGGCGTAACCGCCTCGATAAAAATAGAGGAGAATGCAATTCCCAAGTTTTTCAAAGCAAGACCGGTACCATATGCAATTCGCCCAGCCGTCGAGGCAGAGCTGGAGAATCTGGAGAATGCAGGCGTGTTATCTAAGGTAGACTGGAACGAGTGGGCGACACCCATCGTTCCTGTCATGAAGAAAACGTTAAACAATAAGTCTGAGGAGCCAAGGAAGGTTCGCATCTGTGGGGACTTCAAGGTGACAGTGAACCCAGTCCTTCACACAGTACAATATCCTCTTCCAAGGATAGAAGATATCTTCGCCTCACTATCTGGAGGGAAGCATTTTACAAAAATTGACCTAGCACAAGCATATTTGCAGATGGAGGTTGAAGAATCCTCCAGGAAGTATCTCACGATAAACACTCACAAAGGTCTTTACCAGTATAATCGACTGGTATTCGAAGTAGCATCAGCTCCGGCGATATGGCAAAGAGCGATGGAACAAGTCCTGCAAGGGATTCCGAGGACTCAGTGTTACTTGGACGACATCCTAGTGACAGGTGAAGATGACAGTGAACATCTTGCCAACCCAGAGCAGGTGCTCACTAGACTACGTGAACATGGGCTACGAGCCAATCGCCCCAAGTGCGAGTTTTTTAAGAAACGGATATCGTATTGTGGCCACGTGATTGATGAAGAGGGGTTGCATAAGTCCCCTGACAAAATTGAAGTGGTGGTTAAGGCTCCAGCGCCTGAAAATGTGTCGCAACTGAGGTCATTCCTCGGATTGGTGAATTACTACCATAAGTTTTTGCTGAATTTGTCCACAATTCTGCATCCACTGAACGCCCTACTACGAACGGGAGTAGCATGGAAATGGAGCGATGAATGTAAGCGGGCCTTTCAGAAGAGTAAGGACCTAATCACTTCAAGAGAAGTATTGGCTCACTACAACCCATCACTACCGATAAGACTGGCGTGTGATGCGTCTCCCTACGGCATTGGGGCGCTACTGTCACATAAATTCCTTGATGGTTCAGAGAGGCCGATAGCTTTTGCGTCACGCTCGTTAACTTCAGCCGAGCGTAACTACGCCCAGATTGACAGAGAGGCCCTCAGCCTGGTGTGGGGGGTGAAGAAATTCAATCACTACCTGCACGGTCAGAAATTTACTCTACTAACTGATCATCAACCTCTCGTCTCCGTTTTCAACCCTCAGAAGGGCGTACCGATAGTGACGGCACAACGGCTACAGAGGTGGTCCCTTTTCCTAGGGGCACACCAATATGACATTGAGTACAAAGGAACTAAACAGCATGGGAATGCTGATGGATTGTCGCGCCTACCGTTGCCGACGGTGGAAGAAGAACTGGCAGTGGATCCAGTGGAGTTATTCCACTCGACTATAGTCGAATGTCTCCCTGTGACGAATGCAAACATAGAAAAGGAAACACGAAATGACCCGACACTCTCCTGGGTCTATGATTTAACGGTGAAGGGATGGCCAGCACATGGCGAACCACTGCTGCCAGCATTCTCGCCGAGAAGAGAACAGCTGTCAGTGTGCAGAGGAACCTTGATGTGTGGATCCAGAGTAGTAATTCCACCCAAATTGAAGGATAGAGTGCTCAATGAGCTTCATGAGGGTCATCTGGGAGGGGTAAAAATGAAGAACTTAGCCAGAGCGTTTGTGTGGTGGCCGGGAATCGATAGAGAAATTGAAGAGATGACCAAGAGCTGTACAGGATGCCAGAAGGTCCAAAACGCCCCACCACAAGCCCCTCTACATCCATGGGAGTGGCCCTCATCTCCATGGCAAAGGGTGCACATTGATTTTGCTGGTCCCTTTATGGACTCGATGTTTTTAATTGCGGTGGATGCACATTCAAAGTGGCCAGAGGTAATAAAACTGTCCTCAACCACCACAGAAAAAACTATCACAGTCTTATGAACCATATTCGCCAGGAATGGGCTGCCTGAACAGATTTGCTCTGACAATGGACCACAGTTTGTGTCTGAAGAGTTCCGGAGGTTCTTAAAGAACAATGGTGTTAAGCATTACACATCCGCCCCATATCATCCAGCCACTAATGGATTGGCCGAGAGGTTTGTTCAAACATTCAAGAAGGCTATCAAGGCAATGTGTAATGAAGATATACCCCTACAACACAAGGTGGATAACATCTTGTTTGCCTACCGGAATGCGACACATGCGGTTACCAGCCAAACTCCAGCCATGATGTTCTTCAATCGAAGACTACGATGCCGCTTGGATTTGGTTAAGCCAAATGTCAGAAGAGATGTGGAGAACAGGCAGTTTCAGAATATGAATGAAAGGCCGACCAGGAGTTTTAAGATAGGTCAACCAGTTTTGGCCCGGGACTACCGCACAGAGAAATGGCAGCCAGGAACGATCTGTACACGGCAAGGACCTCTAATGTATACCGTGGACGTTGGAGAGAGCATTGTAAGACGCCATGCTGACCAGATTCTAGAGTCACTGGAAAACGTCAACTCCACACCACGATCTGATACACCTGGCGATGAAACCGAAGTACCAATTGCATCTACCGCAGAATCGGTGATATTGGAAGCAGACGAACCAAACAACGACATTGATCCCGACTCAACCTTGCCAGAAGAACCTGATACCCAAAAGAGGCGTTATCCAGACAGAATCAGGAAGCCTCCTCAAAGACTGAACTTATAATTGCTTAACTTCAACCAATGTCTCTAGCAACCGTAATTGTAATTGTAATTAGTTATTATTTAGTTGTTAAAGGAATGTTATGTACTGTTTATCTAAAAGGGGAGGAATTGTTGTGTATGTCCCTTTAAGGGAATAACTGGTCTCAGACTGCAGTACCGGCAGTGACCACCCCTGTATAAAAGGCCCTAGCAGGCTCCTGTAGTTTCAGTTTCCAGGTTGTCTCCATTCAGTAAAGACTTGTTAAACCAACTCCTGCATTCCATGTCTCCCATCAACACACTGATCTAATAGTACTGCCACAGTGTTGTTAGGGAAGGAGGTCCAGGATTTTGAACCAGCGACAATGAAGGAACAGCGATATATTTCCAAGTCAGGATGGTGTGTAACTTGGAGGGGAACTTGCAGATGATGGTGTTCCCATGTGCCTGCTGCCCTTGTCTTTCTAGGTGGTAGAGGTCATGGGTTTGGGAGGTGCTGTCAAAGAAGCCTGGGCGAGTTGCTGCAGTGCATCTTGTAGATGGTACACATTTCAGCCACGGTGCGCCAGTGGTGGAGGGAGTGAATGTTTAAGGTGGTGGATGAGGTGCCAATCAAGCGGGCTGCTTTGTCCTGGATGGTGTCGAGCTTCTTGAGTGTTGTTGGAGCTGCACTCATCCAGGCAAGTGGAGAGTATTCCATCACACACCAGACTTGTGCTGTGTAGATGGTGGAAAGACTTTGGGGAGTAAGGAGGTGAGACACTCGCCGCAGAATACCTAGCCTCTGACCTGCTCTTGTTGCCACAGTATTTATGTGGCTGGTCCAGTTAAGTTTCTAGTCAATGGTTACTCCCAGGATGTTGATGGTGGGGGATTCGGCGATGGTAATGCCGTTGAATGTCAAGGGGCGATGGTTAGAAGCTCGCTTGTTGGAGATAAACTAACTTGGCAGGATGATGGGATACGGAGTGGAGCTATAGTAGGGGGTGATGCACAGCCAAATATAGAAGAAAAAACAAGTCAGCCTGGAAGGCAGAGCAAATATGTAATGGCACAAGGGAGTATGGCAAGGCTGGATGGCATTTATTTTAATGCAAGGAGTCTTGCGAGTAAGGCAGATGAAATGAATGTGTTGATGAACACATGGGAGTATGATATTGTTGCTATCACAGAGACATGGTTGAGGGAGGGGCAGGACTGGCAGCTCAATATTCCGGGGTATAGAATCTTCAGGCAAGACAGAGGGGGGTGTAAAAGAGGAGGGGGTGTCACAATATTAATCAAGGAGTCAATTACTGCTGTAAGGAGGGATGATATCTTAGCAGGTTCCTCTAATGAGGCCATATGGGTAGAACTTAAAAACAAAAAGGGGGCAAGCACTTTGCTGGGAGTGTACTATAGGCCCCCAAACAGCCAGGGGGAGATTGAGGAACAGATATGTAGGCAAATCTCAGAGAAGTGTAGAAATAATAGGGTAATAATAGTAGGGGATTTCAACTTCCCCAATATTAACTGGGATAGTCAGAGTGTGTAAGGCTTAGAGGGTGCGGAATTCTTAAAGTGCATCCAGGAGAGCTTTTTGAGCCAGCATGTAGAAAGTCCTACAAGAGAGGGGGCGGTACTGGACCTAATTCTAGGGAATGTAGCCGGGCAAGTGGTAGAAGTGTCAGTCGAAGAGCATTTTGGTGACAGTGACCATAATTCGGTGAGATTTAAGGTAGTCATGGAAAAGGACAAAGATGGAAATAAAGGTTCTAGATTGGGCGAAGGCCGATTTTAATATGATATGGCAGGATCTGGCCAAAGTGGACTGAGATCAGATACTTGTAGGAAAATCCACATCAAAGCAGTGGGAGTCTTTCAGAAAGGAAATAGAGAGAGTACAATGCCAACATGTTCCCGTAAAGGTCAAGGGTGGGACCAACAAGCCCAGGGAACCCTGGATGTCAAGGGATATACAAGAATGGATTAGGAAAAAAAGGGAGGCTTTTGGCAGATACAAAGGACTAAAAACAGTGGAAGCCCTAGAGGAGTATAGAAAGTGCAGGGGGTACTTAAAAAAGAAAGTAGGAGAGCAAAGAGGGGGTATGAAAAAACACTGGCGGGCAAAATAAAGGAAAATCCCAAGGTGTTTTATAAGTATATTAAGGGCAAGAGGATAACCAAGGAAAGAGTAGGGCCCATTAGGGACCAAAGTGGCAATCTTTGTGTAGAGCTGGAAGATGTAGGTGAGGTTTTAAATGAATATTTTGCATCTGTGTTCACTATGGAGAAGGACGATGTAGGCATAGAAATCAGGCAGGGGGATTGTGATACACTTGAACAAATTAGTATTGAGAGGGAGGAGGTACTAGCAGTTTTAGCAGGCTTAAAAGTGGATAAATCCTCAGGCCCAGACGAGATGTATCCCAGGCTGCTGTGTGAGGCAAGGGAGGAGATTGCAGGGGCTCTGACACAAATTTTCAGAACCTCTCTGGCCACAGGGGAGTTCCCAGAGGACTGGAGGACAGTTAACGTAGTACCATTATTCAAGAAGGGTAGTAGGGATAAACCAGGGAATTACAGGCCAGTGAGCATAACATCAGTGGTAGGGAAATTATTGGAAAAAATTCTGAGGGACAGAATTAGTCTCCACTTGGAGAGGCAAGGATTAATCAAGGATAGTCAGCATGGCTTTGTCAGGGGGAGATCATGTCTAACCAATTTGATTGAATTTTTCTAGGGGGTGACTAGGTGTGTGGATGAGGGTAGTGCAGTTGATGTAGTCTATATGGACTTCAGTAAGGCTTTTGACAAAGTCCCACATGGGGAACTGGTCAAGAAGGTAAGAGCCCATGGGATGCAGGGCAATTTAGCACTTTGGATCCAAAATTGGCTTAGTGGCAGGAGGCAGAGGGTGATGGTCGAAGGTTGTTTTTGTGATTGGAAGCCTGTGTCCAGTGGTGTACCGCAGGGATCGGTGCTGGGTCCTTTGCTGGAATACTGTGTGCAGTTCTGGTCGCCAAACTATAGGAAGGATGTGATTGCATTGGAGAGGGTGCAGAGGAGATTCACCAGGCTGTTACCTGGGCTGGAGCGCTTCAGCTATGAAGAGAGACTGGACAGGCTGGGGTTGTTTTCCTTAGAGCAGAGAAGGCTGAGGGGGGACCTGATTGAGGTATACAAAATTATGAGGGGCACAGATGGTTAGATAGAAAGGAACTTTTCCCCTTAGTAGAGGGGTCAGTAACCAGGAGGCATAGATTCAAGATAAGTGGCAGGAGGTTTAGAGGGATTTGAGGAAAAACCTTTTCACCCAGAGGGTGGTTGGAATGTGGAACTCACTGCCTGAAAGGGTGGTAGAGGCAGGAACCGTCACAACATTCAAGAAGCATTTAGATGAGCACTTGAAACGCCATAGCATACAAGGCTACGGACCAAGTGCTGGAAAATGGGATTAGAATAGACAGGGCTTGATGGCCGGCGCGAACACGATGGGCCGAATGGCCTCTTTCTGTGCTGTATAAATGATTTGGATGAGAATGTAAAAGGTATGATCAGTAAGTTCGCAGATGACACGAAAATTGGTGGGGTGGTAAATTGCGAGGAGGAAAGCCTCAGGCTACAGGACGATATAAACGGGTTGGTCAGATGGGCGGAAAAGTGGCAAATGGAATTTAACCCTGAAAAGTGCGAGGTGATGCATTTTGGACGGACAAATAAGGCAAGGGAATACACAATGAGTGGTAGGACCCTAGGAAGTACAGAGGGTCAGAGGGACCTTGGTGTATATGTACATAGATCCCTGAAGGCAGCGGAACAGGTAGATAAGGTGGTTAAAAAGGCATATGGGATACTTGCCTTCATTAGCCGAGGCATAGAATATAAGAGCAGGGAGGTTATGATGGAGCTGTACAAAACGCTGGTGAGGCCACAGCTGGAGTACTGTGTGCAGTTCTGGTCACCTCACTATAGGAAGGATGTGATTGCTTTGGAGAGGGTGCAGAGAAGATTCACCAGGATGTTACCTGGGATGGAGCGCCTCAGCTATGAAGAAAGACTAAACAGGCTGGGGTTGTTTTCCTTGGAGCAAAGAAGGCTGAGGGGGGACCTGATTGAGGTGTACAAAATGATGAGGGGCATAGATAGGGTAGACAAAGAGGAACTTTTCCCCTTAGTAGGGGGGTCAATAACAAGGGGGCATAGATTCAGGGTAAGGGGCAGGAGATTTAGAGGGGATTTGAGGAGGAACTTTTTCACCCAGAGGGTGGTTGGAATGTGGAACTCAATGCCTAAAAGGGTGGTAGAGGCAGGAACCCTCACAACATTCAAGAAGCATTTGGATGAGCACTTGAAATGCCATTGCATACGAGGCTATGGACCAAATGCTGGAAAATGGGATTAGACTGGACAGGGATGGATGGGCGGCGCAGACACGATGGGCCGAAGGGCCTCTTTCTGTGCTGTAAAACTCTATGACTATGACTCTATGACTATAACTCTATGATCTATAGTCATTGCCTGGCACTTGTGTGGTGCGAATGTTACTTGCCACTTATCAGCCCAAGCCTGAATGTCGACCAGGTCTTGCTGCATGCAGGCATGGACTGCTTCATTATCTGGGGAGTTGCGAATGGAACTGAACACTCTGCAATCATCAGCGAACATCCCCACTTCTGACCTTATGATGGAGGGAAGGCCATTGATGAAGCAGCTGAAGATGGTTGGGCCTAGGAGACTGCCCTGAAGAACTCCTGCAGCGATGTCCTGGGGCTGAGATGATTGACCTCCAACAATCACAACCATCTTCCTTTGTGCTAGGTATGACTCCAGCCAGTGGAGAGTGTTCCCCCTGATTCCCACTGACTTCAATTTTACAAGGGCTCCTTGATGCCACACTCGGTCAAGTGCTGTCTTGATGTCAAGGGCAGTCACTCTCACCTCTCCGCTGGAATTCAGCTCTTTTGTCCATATTTGGACCAAGGCTGTAATGAGGTCTGGAGCCGAGTGGTCCTGACGGAACCCAAACTGAGCATCAGTGAGAAGCTTGTTGGTGAGTAAGTGCCGCTTGATAGCACTGTCAACGATACCTTCCAACACTTTGCTGATGATTGAGAGTAGACTGATGGGGCGGTAATTGGCCGGATTGGATTTGTCCTGTTTTTTGTGGACAGGACATACCTGGGCAGTTTTCCACATGGTCGGGTAGATGCCAGTGTTATAGCTGTACTCGAAGAGCTTGGCTAGAGGCGCGGCTAGTTCTGGAGCACAAGTCTTCTGCACGACATACAGTGCGCTCAGCCGTTGCTTGATATCACGTGAAGTGAATCGAATTGGCTGAAGACTGGGTTCTGTGATGGTGGGGACCTCAGCAGGAGGCCGATACGGATTATCCACTCGGTACTTCTGGCTGAAGATGGTTGCAAATGCTTCAGCCTTGTCTTTTGCACTCAAACCCCGAAAGTTGTAGTCCCGCCTCCAACCTGACTTTTGAATGAAAATCCAGCCCGAGGCCTCGAATTATCAAGCCCAGGATCCCATTTTTTTTAATAATTGCTTTCTCAACCTGCCCTGCCACCTTCAACAATTTGTGCACACATACCCCCCGGTCTTTCTGTTCATGCACCCCCTTTAGTTTATATTGGCTCTCCTTGTTCTTACTACCAAAATATATCACTTCTCACTTTTCTGCGTTAAATTTCATCTGCCACGTGTCCGCCCATTTCACCAGCCTGTCTGTGTCCTCCTGAAGTCTATCACTCTCCTCCTCACTGTTCACTATACTTCCAAGTTCTGTGTCATCTGCAAATTTTGAAATTGTGCCCTGTACACCCAAGTCTAAGTCATTCATATATATCAAGAAAAGCAGTGATCCTAGAACCGACCCCTGGGGAACACCACTGTATACCTTCCTCCAGTCCGAAAAACAACCGTTCACCACTACTCTCTGTTTCCTGTCACTTAGCCAGTTTCGTATCCATGCTGCCACTGTCCCTTTTATTCCATGGGCTTCAACTTTGCTGGCAAGCCTATTAGAGGTATGTGACACTTTATCAAATGCCTTTTGGAAGTCCATGTACAACACATCAACTGCATTGCCAATAAGGCACTAAATCCAGTGAATAAAGCACACATGCTCCTTAGAACAGATTTAAGTAGCTTCAGCTACAGATCTTTTGTCAAAGGTCACTTACAAATCGCGAGGGAAGCAATCAGGAACAGTAAAAGCTGAAGTGCTCTTGCAGAGTCGGCATGGGCATGGGCTCGACAGGCCGAATGGCCTCCTGTGCTGTAACCGTTCTATGATTCTATGACACTGGTGGCTATTAAATTATAATAAAAATGAATGAAACATGAGAGATTAGAACGCTTTTAAAATTAAATAAAATATTTGATTTCTGATCAAATAGCCCCTAAATTACAGCTCTCTGTGCAGAGCGGAGGGGAATTGTTTGAAAACGTTGAATAATGTCTGTTTGATTTTCTTCAAATCTAGTTATTTGAACCCAAATAAAGTAGCTGCTGAAGTGTCACTTTGCTGCTCGATGGATGAATGCAATGCTTGGTGGAAATCTTTGTACAGCTTCCTCTTAATGGTTTAGCTGCCTCTCCCATAGCAGACCTTGTCCCTCACAATCCGGATGCTCTGACTTTCCTGAGCCATTAACTGTTCCCTCCCTTGCAATAATCTGCTTACTGGATTTATGAGGTCCCACACCACACTACCAGATATCTTCAAAGTAGAGCATACTATCCACAAAGCAATGGCAATGATTATCGGGCGGGAAGTATTGACTTGGATAGAGAACTGGTTGGCGGACAGAAAGCAAAGAGTTGGAATAAACGGGTTGTTTTCCGAGTGGCAGGCAGTGACTATTGGGGTACCGCAAGGATCGGTCCTAGGACCCCAGCTGTTCACAATATATATTAATGATCTGGACGAGGGAATTGGATGTAATATCTCCAAATTTGCAGACGACACAAAGCTGGGCGGGAGGGTAAGCTGCGAGGAGGATGTCGGGAAACTCCAGTACGATTTGGACAGGTTGGGTGATTGGGCAGAAACATGGCAAATGCACTATAATGTGGATAAATGTGAGGTTATCCACTTTGGTGGCAAAAACAGGAAGGCAGATTATTATTTGAATGGCAATAGATTGGGAGAAGGGGAAGTGCAAAGAGACCTGGGTGTCCTTGTGCACCAGTCGCTGAAGGTAAGCATGCAGGTGCAGCAGGCGGTTAAGAAGGCAAATGGTATGTTGGCCTTCGTAGCAAGAGGGTTCGAGTACAGGAACAAGGATGTCTTGCTACAGTTGTACAGGGCCTTGGTGAGACCGCACCTTGAGTATTGTGTGCAGTTTTGGTCACCTTACCTGAGGAAGGACGTTCTTGCCATGGAGGGAGTGCAGCGAAGATTCACCAGGCTGATACCTGGGATGGCAGGAATGACGTATGAGGAGGGATTGTGTCGATTGGGCTTATACTCACAGGAGTTTAGAAGATTGAGAGGGGATCTCATTGAAACCTATAAAATTCTGTCAGGTCTGGACAGACTAGATGCAGGAAGGATGTTTCTGATGGCCGGGGAGTCCAGAACCAGGGGTCATAGTCTAAGGATAAGGGGTAAGCCATTTAGGACTGAAATGAGGAGGAATTTCTTCACCCAAAGAGTGGTGAACCTGTGGAATTCTCTGCCACAGAGGGCGGTGGAGGCCAGTTCATTAAATATATTCAAGAAAGAGTTGGATATATTTCTTGAGGCTAAAGGGATCAAGGGATATGGGGAGAAGGCAGGGACAGGGTACTGAATTTGGATGATCAGCCATGATCACATTGAATGGCGGGGCAGGCTCGAAGGGCCGAATGGCCTACTCCTGCTCCTATCTTCTATGTTTCTATAGCGGCCGGATAGTCTGCAATGCTGGTTTTATAACTGGGGAATATATTGAATTAAATATGCAAAATGTAAAAGAAGCAATGTGTTCAAGCATATTTATACATATGGTGACAAAGAGATGCACCTGTTTGAGGAGCACAACACTTTTACACACTATACTTGACAAAAGTACAATATTATGCCAGATACGTAGGAACAGGAGGAGGCCATTCATCCCCTCGAGCCTGTTCCGCCATTCACTGAGATCATGGCTGCTCTTAACCCCATCTACCTGCCTTGGCTCCATATCCTTTTATACCTTGGCTAGCAAACATCTATTGATCTCAGATTTAAGATGATTAATTCATTAATAATTAATCTACTGCTTTTTGTGGGAGGGAGTCCCACACTTCTACTGTCCTTTGTGTGAAGAAGCGTTTCCTAACTTCTCTCCTGAACGGCCTGGCTCTGATTTTATGTCTCCTGTCCAAGACTCCCACACCAGCGGAAAAAGTTTCTTTCTATCTACCCTATCGATTCCTTTCAAAATCCTAAAAACCTCAATCAAATCACCCCTTAACCATCTATATTCCGGGGAATACAAGCCTAGTTTATGTAATCTCTCCTCATAATCTAACCTTTGGAGCCCTGGTAACATTCTGGTGAATCTGCGCTGCCCTCCTTCCAAGGCCAATATATCCTTTCTAAGGTGTGGTGCCCAGAACTGTTCACAGTGCTCCAGATGTGGTCTAACCAGAGCTTTGTACAGCTGTAGCAAAACCTCCTCCCCTTTATATTCCAGCCCTCCAGTTATAAAGGCCAACATTCCATTAGCCTTTTGATTATGTTTTGTACCTGACTGCTATATTTTAGTGATCTGTGTACATGGACCCCTAAATCTCTTTGGACCTCCACTGTTCCTAGCTTTTCACCATTTAAAGTTTTAGATACTATGCTGAGGTATATCTAAGTGCAGTAGGCAAGTCTGTTCTATTGAACAAACTGCTTCAGATTACCACAATGATAACTATTGTTACAAGTGTAATGCAAATCTACAGAATAAGCTGATTCTATTTATCTGTGATACTTTTCTAGTTGTTTTCACCTGGGAGTCTATGTGGAGATTGCTTGCCTATTGACACAGGTTATTGTGTTTTCTACTTGCATATTGCACAGGTCTCCATTCAATGTGTTCATTCAGAGTAATACGCTAGTATAATGGAATGCAAAGCAGGTTTATAAAGCACTGACTGGTGGTGTGTTTGCCACTTTTCAGTATTGACGTATGATTTCTTCTTCCACATCAGTACAGCAGAGGTAGCTATTTTCATAATTGTGACTGTGCAGTTGACTACAAATTGATTCTCATTGCACTGATCAGCATTAAATTAAGGACTGGACTGAAACCCCAATTCTAAGTCGCAATTCACTAACTGCCTCCTGGCTAAAGTTAATGGGTGTATCCCCCGAGCCCCATTTCCAATAACTGGCTTAAAGCGTTAGTGCCGTGTTAAACCCATGTGGCAGAGTGCTCTCCCCATGGCTCAGCTGTCAGTCAGAGTAGTACCGAGCCACAATGATCAGAGTGCTCTCCCCATGGCTCAGCTGTCAGTCAGAGTAGTACCGAGCCACAATGATCAGAGGCTCTGGGCTCCATTCCCCAACTATCAGTCAGAGTAGTACCGAGCCACAATGATCAGAGGCTCTTGGCTCCATTCCCCAGCTGTCAGTCAGAGTAGTACCGAGCCACAATGATCAGAGGCTCTGGGCTCCATTCCCCAACTATCAGTCAGAGTAGTACCGAGCCACAATGATCAGAGGCTCTGGGCTCCATACCCCAACTATCAGTCAGAGTAGTACCGAGCCACAATGATCAGAGGCTCTGGGCTCCATACCCCAACTATCAGTCAGAGTAGTACCGAGCCACAATGATCAGAGGCTCTGGGCTCCATTCCCCAGCTGTCAGTCAGAGTAGTACCGAGCCACAATGATCAGAGGCTCTGGGCTCCATTCCCCAGCTGTCAGTCAGAGTAGTACCGAGCCACAATGATCAGAGGCTCTGGGCTCCATTCCCCAGCTGTCAGTCAGAGTAGTACCGAGCCACAATGATCAGAGGCTCTGGGCTCCATTCCCCAGCTGTCAGTCAGAGTAGTACCGAGCCACAATGATCAGAGGCTCTGGGCTCCATTCCCCAACTACCAGTCAGAGTAGTACCGAGCCACAATGATCAGAGGCTCTGGGCTCCATTCCCCAACTATCAGTCAGAGTAGTACCGAGCCACAATGATCAGAGGCTCTGGGCTCCATTCCCTAGCTGTGCTGATTTAGCTGCTGTCCACTGTAGCTGGGCCGTAGCTGGGCTGCTGCAGTTGGCCCCAGTACCCTGGAGCTCGGGAGAAGAAGAATGAGCTGCTCTTGATCTCCCTATCGCCCTTCTCGAAAGTGCATGAGGATGTTGGGCAAGGGCAGGGTTGGGTTTGGCTGTGATGATCCCTCCCCATGACTGGAATACCCTGCCAACACGCACTGTAGCCTCAGGAATGAAGAATGAGCAAATGGTGAGGTACCATAGTATGACAGGTATCTGTGAAACTGTCCCCCAGCAACCAGCAGTGGCTCAGGAGAGCAGAGAAGGAAATTCCAGGGAGCAAAATCACAAAATGGGAAAATGCAAATCCTTGTCATTGCCAACCATCAGGAATTTCACACCAGGGCACACACCATTCTCATGAAGTTTGGGGATTAAAGGTAGCACCAAGCAGATTATTCATGGCATTATTATTTGTAATAGGTTTGTTTAAAATGTTGTTGAAGTTGTTCTCAGGTTGTTAACAATAGACAACTTTATTTATTTATTATTCATTTATGGGATGTGGGCGTCGCTGGTAAGGCCAGCATTTATTGCCCATCCCTAGTTGTCCTTGAGAAGGTGGTGGTGAGCCGCCGCCTTGAACCGCTGCAGTCCGTGTGGTGAAGGTACTCCCACAGTGCTGTTAGGGAGGGAGTTCCAGGATTTTGACCCAGCGACGATGAAGGATCGGCGATATACTTCTAAGTCAGCATGGTGTGTGACTTGGAGGGGAACTTGGAGGTGGTGGTGTTCTCATGCGCCTGCTGCCCTTGTCCTTCCAGGTGGAAGTGGTCGCAGGTTTGGGAGGTGCTGCTGAAGAAGCCTTGACGAGTTGCTGCAGTGCATCTTGTAGATGGTACACACTGCAGCCACGGTGCGCCAGTGGTGGAGGGAGTGAATGGTTAAGGTGGTGGATGGGGTGCCAATCAAGCAGGCTGTGTTGTCCTGGATGGTGTCGAGCTTCTTGAGTGTTGTTGGAGCTGCACTCATCCAGGCAAGTGGAGAGTATTCCATCACACTCCTGACTTGTGCCTTGTAGATGGTGGAAAGGCTTTGGGGAGTAAGGAGGTGAGACACTCGTTGCAGAATACCCAGCCTCTGACCTACTCTGGTAGCCACAGTATTTATGTGGCTGGTCCAGTTAAGTTTCTGGTCAATGGTGACCCCCAGGATGTTGATGGTGGGGGATTCGGCGATGGTAATACCATTGAATGTCAAGGGGCAGTGGTTAGACTCTCACTTGTTGGAGATAGTCATTGCCTGGCACTTGTGTGGCACGAATGTTACCTGCCACTTATCAGCCCAAGCCTGAATGTTGTCCAGGTCTTGTTGCATGCGGGCATGGACTGCTTCATTATCTGAGGAGTTGAGAATGACACTGAACACTGTGCAGTCATCAGCGAACATCCCCATTTCTGACCTTATGTTGGAGGGAAGGTCATTGATAAAGTAGTTGAAGATGGTTGGACCTAGGACACTGCCCTGAGGAACTCCTGTAGCGATGTCCTGGGGCTGTAATGATTGCCCTTCAACCACCACAACCATCTTCCTTTGTGCTAGCTATGACTCCAGCCAGGGGAGAGTTTTCCCCGATTCCCATTGACTTCAGTTTTACTAGGACCCCTTGATGCCACACTCGGTCAAATGATGCCTTGATGTCAAAGGCAGTCACTTTCACCTCACCTCTGGAATTCAGCTCTTTTGTCTATGTTTGGACCAAGGCTGTAATGAGGTCAGGAGCCGAGTGGTCATCAGTGAGCAGGTTATTGGTGAGTAAGTGCCGCTTGATAGCATTGTTGATGACACCTTCCATCACTTTGCTGATGATTGAGAGTAGACTGATGGGGCGGTAATTGGCCAGATTGGATTTGTCCTGCTTTTTGTGGATAGGACATTCCTGGGCAGTTTTCCACATTGTCGGATAGATGCCAGTGTTGTAGCTGTACTGGAACAGCTTGGCTAGCGGCGCGGCTAGTTTTGGAGCACAAGTCTTCAGCACGCTAGCCGGGGCCCATAGCCTTTGCTCTATCCAGTGCGCTCAGCCATTTCTGACATCACGTGGAGTGAATCGAATTGGCTGAAGACTGGCTTCTGTGATGGTTGGGACCGCAGGAGGAGGCCGATACGGATCATCCACTCGGCACTTCTGACTGAAGATGGTTGCAAACACTTGAACCTTGTCTTTTCCACTCATGTGCTGGGCTCCACCATCATTGAGGATGGGGATATTCATTGAGCCTCCTCCTCCCATTAGTTGTTTAATGATCCACCACCATTCACGACTGGATGTGGCAGGACTGCAGAGCTTTGATCTGATCCGTTGGTTGTGGGATCGCTTAGCCCTGTCTATAGCATGCTGCTTCTGCTTTTTAGCATGCATGTAGTCCTGTGTTGCAACTTCCCCAGGTTGGCACCTCATTTTTAGGTCCGCCTGGTGCTGCTCCTGGCATGCTCTTCTACACTCCTCATTGAACCAGGGTTGGTCCCCTGGCTTGATGGTAATGGTAGAATGAGGGATATGCTGGGCCATGAGGTTACAGATTGTGGTGGAATACAATTCTGCTGCTGCTGATGGCCCACAGTGCCTCGTGGATGCCCAGTTTTGAGCTGTTAGATCTGTTCTGAATCTATCGCATTTAGCACGATGGTAGTGCCACACAACACGATGGAGGGTCTCCTCAGTGTGAAGACGGGACTTTGTCTCCACAATGACTGCGGTGGTCACTGCTACCAATACTGTCATGGACAGATGCATCTGTGACAGGTAGATTGGTGAGGACGAGGTCAAGTAGGTTTTTCCTTGCAGATTATGAAGAGCCCAGCCACTGGGCATTAAACACTTATGGATTCTGTCAGTCGTGTTGTTCGAACTGTGAAGACTCACGGCAGTCTGCACTGTAGATGCAAACAGGCTGCCTGTTGTGGCTCACTTTCGCACTAGCCTGTGAGGCTGCAGTGACTCATTTTGTAAAGTATTGATCAGAATAGTTTTGGTTTATATTATCCCAGACTTTTCAGTGGTTGGTTAATGGATCAAGGTGGTGATCAGTACAGGGGTGGTGATCAGTACAGGGGTGGTGATCAGTACAGGGGTGATGATCAGTACAGGGGTGATCAGTACAGGGGTGATCAGTACAGGGGTGGTGATCAGTACAGGGGTGATCAGTACAGGGGTGGTGATCAGTACAGGGGTGATCAGTACAGGGGTGATCAGTACAGGGGTGGTGATCAGTACAGGGGCGGTGATCAGTACAGGGGTGATCAGTACAGGGGTGATCAGTACAGGGGTGGTGATCAGTACAGGGGTGATGATCAGTACAGGGGTGATCAGTACAGGGGTGGTGATCAGTACAGGGGTGATCAGTACAGGGGTGATCAGTACAGGGGTGATCAGTACAGGGGTGGTGATCAGTACAGGGGTGATGATCAGTACAGGGGTGATCAGTACAGGGGTGATCAGTACAGGGGTGATCAGTACAGGGGTGGTGATCAGTACAGGGGTGATCAGTACAGGGGTGGTGATCAGTACAGGGGTGGTGATCAGTACAGGGGTGATGATCAGTACAGGGGTGATCAGTACAGGGGTGGTGATCAGTACAGGGGTGATCAGTACAGGGGTGATCAGTACAGGGGTGGTGATCAGTACAGGGGTGATGATCAGTACAGGGGTGATCAGTACAGGGGTGGTGATCAGTACAGGGGTGATCAGTACAGGGGTGATCAGTACAGGGGTGGTGATCAGTACAGGGGTGGTGATCAGTACAGGGGTGATCAGTACAGGGGTGATCAGTACAGGGGTGGTGATCAGTACAGGGGTGGTGATCAGTACAGGGGTGGTGATCAGTACAGGGGTGATCAGTACAGGGGTGGTGATCAGTACAGGGGTGATCAGTACAGGGGTGATCAGTACAGGGGTGATCAGTACAGGGGTGGTGATCAGTACAGGGGTGGTGATCAGTACAGGGGTGATCAGTACAGGGGTGATCAGTACAGGGGTGATCAGTACAGGGGTGGTGATCAGTACAGGGGTGGTGATCAGTACAGGGGTGGTGATCAGTACAGGGGTGATCAGTACAGGGGTGGTGATCAGTACAGGGGTGATCAGTACAGGGGTGGTGATCAGTACAGGGGTGATCAGTACAGGGGTGGTGATCAGTACAGGGGTGATCAGTACAGGGGTGGTGATCAGTACAGGGGTGATCAGTACAGGGGTGGTGATCAGTACAGGGGTGATCAGTACAGGGGTGGTGATCAGTCCAGGGGTGGTCAGTACAGGGGTGATCAGTACAGGGGTGATCAGTACAGGGGTGATCAGTACAGGGGGGTGATCAGTACAGGGGTGATCAGTACAGGGGTGATCAGTACAGGGGGGTGATCAGTACAGGGGTGGTGATCAGTACAGGGGTGGTGATCAGTACAGGGGTGATCAGTACAGGGGTGATCAGTACAGGGGTGGTGATCAGTACAGGGGTGGTGATCAGTACAGGGGTGGTGATCAGTCCAGGGGTGGTCAGTACAGGGGTGATCAGTACAGGGGTGGTGAACAGTACAGGGGTGGTGATCAGTACAGGGGTGATCAGTACAGGGGTGGTGATCAGTACAGGGGTGGTCAGTACAGGGGTGATCAGTACAGGGGTGGTGATCAGTACAGGGGTGATCAGTACAGGGGTGATCAGTACAGGGGTGGTCAGTACAGGGGTGATCAGTACAGGGGTGGTGATCAGTACAGGGGTGGTGATCAGTACAGGGGTGGTGATCAGTACAGGGGTGATCAGTACAGGGGTGATCAGTACAGGGGTGATCAGTACAGGGGTGGTGATCAGTACAGGGGTGATCAGTACAGGGGTGATCAGTACAGGGGTGGTCAGTACAGGGGTGATCAGTACAGGGGTGGTGATCAGTACAGGGGTGGTGATCAGTACAGGGGTGGTGATCAGTACAGGGGTGATCAGTACAGGGGTGATCAGTACAGGGGGGTGATCAGTACAGGGGTGATCAGTACAGGGGTGATCAGTACAGGGGGGTGATCAGTACAGGGGTGGTGATCAGTACAGGGGTGGTGATCAGTACAGGGGTGATCAGTACAGGGGTGATCAGTACAGGGGTGATCAGTACAGGGGTGGTCAGTACAGGGGTGTGATCAGTACAGGGGTGATCAGTACAGGGGTGTGATCAGTACAGGGGTGATCAGTACAGGGGTGATCAGTACAGGGGTGATCAGTACAGGGGTGGTCAGTACAGGGGTGATCAGTACAGGGGTGATCAGTACAGGGGTGGTGATCAGTACAGGGGTGATCAGTACAGGGGTGGTGATCAGTACAGGGGTGGTGATCAGTACAGGGGTGATCAGTACAGGGGGGTGATCAGTACAGGGGTGATCAGTACAGGGGGGTGATCAGTACAGGGGTGATCAGTACAGGGGGGTGATCAGTACAGGGGTGATCAGTACAGGGGTGATCAGTACAGGGGGGTGATCAGTACAGGGGTGATCAGTACAGGGGTGGTGATCAGTACAGGGGTGATCAGTACAGGGGTGATCAGTACAGGGGTGGTGATCAGTACAGGGGTGGTGATCAGTACAGGGGTGATCAGTACAGGGGTGATCAGTACAGGGGTGGTGATCAGTACAGGGGTGATCAGTACAGGGGTGTGATCAGTACAGGGGTGGTGATCAGTACAGGGGTGATCAGTACAGGGGTGATCAGTACAGGGGTGTGATCAGTACAGGGGTGTGATCAGTACAGGGGTGGTGATCAGTACAGGGGTGATCAGTACAGGGGTGATCAGTACAGGGGTGATCAGTACAGGGGTGGTGATCAGTACAGGGGTGATCAGTACAGGGGTGGTGATCAGTACAGGGGTGATCAGTACAGGGGTGGTGATCAGTACAGGGGTGATCAGTACAGGGGTGGTGATCAGTACAGGGGTGATCAGTACAGGGGTGGTGATCAGTACAGGGGTGATCAGCACAGGGGTGATCAGTACAGGGGTGATCAGTACAGGGGTGATCAGTACAGGGGTGGTGATCAGTACAGGGGTGGTGATCAGTACAGGGGTGGTGATCAGTACAGGGGTGATCAGTACAGGGGTGATCAGTACAGGGGTGATCAGTACAGGGGTGGTGATCAGTACAGGGGTGATCAGTACAGGGGTGGTGATCAGTACAGGGGTGATCAGTACAGGGGTGATATCAGTACAGGTGTGATCAGTACAGGGGTGATCAGTACAGGGGTGATCAGTACAGGGGTGGTGATCAGTACAGGGGTGATCAGTACAGGGGTGGTGATCAGTACAGGGGTGATCAGTACAGGGGTGATATCAGTACAGGTGTGATCAGTACAGGGGTGATCAGTACAGGGGTGGTGATCAGTACAGGGGTGATCAGTACAGGGGTGATCAGCACAGGGGTGGTGATCAGTACAGGGGTGGTGATCAGTACAGGGGTGATCAGTACAGGGGTGGTGATCAGTACAGGGGTGATCAGTACAGGGGTGATCAGTACAGGGGTGGTGATCAGTACAGGGGTGATCAGTACAGGGGTGTGATCAGTACAGGGGTGATCAGTACAGGGGTGATCAGTACAGGGGTGTGATCAGTACAGGGGTGATCAGTACAGGGGTGGTGATCAGTACAGGGGTGGTGATCAGTACAGGGGTGATCAGTACAGGGGTGATCAGTACAGGGGTGATCAGTACAGGGGTGGTGATCAGTACAGGGGTGATCAGTACAGGGGTGGTGATCAGTACAGGGGTGATCAGTACAGGGGTGGTGATCAGTACAGGGGTGATCAGTACAGGGGTGATCAGTACAGGGGTGGTGATCAGTACAGGGGTGATCAGTACAGGGGTGATCAGTACAGGGGTGGTGATCAGTACAGGGGTGATCAGTACAGGGGTGATCAGTACAGGGGTGATCAGTACAGGGGTGATCAGTACAGGGGTGGTGATCAGTACAGGGGTGGTGATCAGTACAGGGGTGATCAGTACAGGGGTGATCAGTACAGGGGTGATCAGTACAGGGGTGATCAGTACAGGGGTGATCAGTACAGGGGTGATCAGTACAGGGGTGGTGATCAGTACAGGGGTGATCAGTACAGGGGTGATCAGTACAGGGGTGATCAGTACAGGGGTGATCAGTACAGGGGTGATCAGTACAGGGGTGATCAGTACAGGGGTGGTGATCAGTACAGGGGTGATCAGTACAGGGGTGGTGATCAGTACAGGGGTGATCAGTACAGGGGTGATCAGTACAGGGGTGGTGATCAGTACAGGGGTGATCAGTACAGGGGTGATCAGTACAGGGGTGATCAGTACAGGGGTGATCAGTACAGGGGTGGTGATCAGTACAGGGGTGATCAGTACAGGGGTGATCAGTACAGGGGTGATCAGTACAGGGGTGATCAGTACAGGGGTGATCAGTACAGGGGTGGTGATCAGTACAGGGGTGGTGATCAGTACAGGGGTGATCAGTACAGGGGTGATCAGTACAGGGGTGATCAGTACAGGGGTGATCAGTACAGGGGTGATCAGTACAGGGGTGGTGATCAGTACAGGGGTGATCAGTACAGGGGTGATCAGTACAGGGGTGATCAGTACAGGGGTGATCAGTACAGGGGTGATCAGTACAGGGGTGATCAGTACAGGGGTGATCAGTACAGGGGTGGTGATCAGTACAGGGGTGATCAGTACAGGGGTGGTGATCAGTACAGGGGTGATCAGTACAGGGGTGATCAGTACAGGGGTGGTGATCAGTACAGGGGTGATCAGTACAGGGGTGATCAGTACAGGGGTGGTGATCAGTACAGGGGTGGTGATCAGTACAGGGGTGATCAGTACAGGGGTGATCAGTACAGGGGTGGTGATCAGTACAGGGGTGATCAGTACAGGGGTGATCAGTACAGGGGTGGTGATCAGTACAGGGGTGATCAGTACAGGGGTGATCAGTACAGGGGTGATCAGTACAGGGGTGATCAGTACAGGGGTGATCAGTACAGGGGTGGTGATCAGTACAGGGTGGTGATCAGTACAGGGGTGATCAGTACAGGGGTGATCAGTACAGGGGTGATCAGTACAGGGGTGATCAGTACAGGGGTGATCAGTACAGGGGTGATCAGTACAGGGGTGGTGATCAGTACAGGGGTGATCAGTACAGGGGTGATCAGTACAGGGGTGATCAGTACAGGGGTGATCAGTACAGGGGTGATCAGTACAGGGGTGATCAGTACAGGGGTGGTGATCAGTACAGGGGTGATCAGTACAGGGGTGGTGATCAGTACAGGGGTGATCAGTACAGGGGTGATCAGTACAGGGGTGGTGATCAGTACAGGGGTGATCAGTACAGGGGTGATCAGTACAGGGGTGATCAGTACAGGGGTGATCAGTACAGGGGTGATCAGTACAGGGGTGGTGATCAGTACAGGGGTGATCAGTACAGGGGTGATCAGTACAGGGGTGATCAGTACAGGGGTGATCAGTACAGGGGTGATCAGTACAGGGGTGATCAGTACAGGGGTGGTGATCAGTACAGGGGTGGTGATCAGTACAGGGGTGATCAGTACAGGGGTGGTGATCAGTACAGGGGTGATCAGTACAGGGGTGATCAGTACAGGGGTGATCAGTACAGGGGTGATCAGTACAGGGTGGTGATCAGTACAGGGGTGATCAGTACAGGGGTGATCAGTACAGGGGTGATCAGTACAGGGGTGATCAGTACAGGGGTGATCAGTACAGGGGTGATCAGTACAGGGTGGTGATCAGTACAGGGGTGATCAGTACAGGGGTGATCAGTACAGGGGTGATCAGTACAGGGGTGATCAGTACAGGGGTGATCAGTACAGGGGTGGTGATCAGTACAGGGGTGATCAGTACAGGGGTGATCAGTACAGGGGTGATCAGTACAGGGGTGATCAGTACAGGGGTGATCAGTACAGGGGTGATCAGTACAGGGTGGTGATCAGTACAGGGGTGATCAGTACAGGGGTGGTGATCAGTACAGGGGTGATCAGTACAGGGGTGATCAGTACAGGGGTGGTGATCAGTACAGGGGTGATCAGTACAGGGGTGGTGATCAGTACAGGGGTGATCAGTACAGGGGTGATCAGTACAGGGGTGATCAGTACAGGGGTGATCAGTACAGGGGTGATCAGTACAGGGGTGATCAGTACAGGGGTGATCAGTACAGGGGTGATCAGTACAGGGGTGGTGATCAGTACAGGGGTGGTGATCAGTACAGGGGTGGTGATCAGTACAGGGGTGGTGATCAGTACAGGGGTGATCAGTACAGGGGTGGTGATCAGTACAGGGGTGATCAGTACAGGGGTGGTGATCAGTACAGGGGTGATCAGTACAGGGGTGATCAGTACAGGGGTGATCAGTACAGGGGTGATCAGTACAGGGGTGATCAGTACAGGGGTGATCAGTACAGGGGTGATCAGTACAGGGGTGGTGATCAGTACAGGGGTGATCAGTACAGGGGTGGTGATCAGTACAGGGGTGATCAGTACAGGGTGGTGATCAGTACAGGGGTGATCAGTACAGGGGTGATCAGTACAGGGGTGATCAGTACAGGGGTGATCAGTACAGGGGTGATCAGTACAGGGGGTGATCAGTACAGGGGTGATCAGTACAGGGGTGGTGATCAGTACAGGGGTGATCAGTACAGGGGTGGTGATCAGTACAGGGGTGATCAGTACAGGGGTGGTGATCAGTACAGGGGTGATCAGTACAGGGGTGGTGATCAGTACAGGGGTGATCAGTACAGGGGTGATCAGTACAGGGGTGATCAGTACAGGGGTGGTGATCAGTACAGGGGTGATCAGTACAGGGGTGATCAGTACAGGGGTGATCAGTACAGGGGGTGATCAGTACAGGGGTGATCAGTACAGGGGTGATCAGTACAGGGGTGATCAGTACAGGGGTGATCAGTACAGGGGTGGTGATCAGTACAGGGGTGATCAGTACAGGGGTGATCAGTACAGGGGGTGATCAGTACAGGGGTGATCAGTACAGGGTGGTGATCAGTACAGGGGTGATCAGTACAGGGGTGATCAGTACAGGGGTGATCAGTACAGGGGTGATCAGTACAGGGGTGATCAGTACAGGGTGGTGATCAGTACAGGGGTGATCAGTACAGGGGTGATCAGTACAGGGGTGATCAGTACAGGGGTGATCAGTACAGGGGTGATCAGTACAGGGGTGATCAGTACAGGGGTGATCAGTACAGGGGTGATCAGTACAGGGGTGATCAGTACAGGGGTGATCAGTACAGGGGGTGATCAGTACAGGGGGGTGATCAGTACAGGGGTGGTGATCAGTACAGGGGTGATCAGTACAGGGGTGATCAGTACAGGGGTGATCAGTACAGGGGGGTGATCAGTACAGGGGTGATCAGTACAGGGGTGATCAGTACAGGGGTGATCAGTACAGGGGTGATCAGTACAGGGGTGATCAGTACAGGGGTGATCAGTACAGGGGTGATCAGTACAGGGGTGTGATCAGTACAGGGGTGATCAGTACAGAGGTGATCAGTACAGGGGTGATCAGTACAGGGGTGATCAGTACAGGGGTGATCAGTACAGGGGTGATCAGTACAGGGGTGATCAGTACAGGGGTGATCAGTACAGGGGGTGATCAGTACAGGGGTGATCAGTACAGGGGTGATCAGTACAGGGGTGGTGATCAGTACAGGGGTGGTGATCAGTACAGGGGTGATCAGTACAGGGGTGATCAGTACAGGGGTGGTGATCAGTACAGGGGGGGTGATCAGTACAGGGGTGATCAGTACAGGGGTGATCAGTACAGGGGTGGTGATCAGTACAGGGGGGTGATCAGTACAGGGGTGATCAGTACAGGGGTGATCAGTACAGGGGTGGTGATCAGTACAGGGGGGTGATCAGTACAGGGGTGATCAGTACAGGGGTGATCAGTACAGGGGTGATCAGTACAGGGGTGATCAGTACAGGGGTGATCAGTACAGGGGTGGTGATCAGTACAGGGGTGATCAGTACAGGGGTGATCAGTACAGGGGTGATCAGTACAGGGGTGATCAGTACAGGGGTGATCAGTACAGGGTGGTGATCAGTACAGGGGGTGATCAGTACAGGGGTGATCAGTACAGGGGTGATCAGTACAGGGGTGATCAGTACAGGGGTGGTGATCAGTACAGGGGGTGATCAGTACAGGGGTGATCAGTACAGGGGTGATCAGTACAGGGGTGATCAGTACAGGGGTGATCAGTACAGGGGGTGATCAGTACAGGGGTGATCAGTACAGGGGTGATCAGTACAGGGGTGATCAGTACAGGGGTGATCAGTACAGGGGTGATCAGTACAGGGGTGATCAGTACAGGGGTGATCAGTACAGGGGTGATCAGTACAGGGTGATCAGTACAGGGGTGATCAGTACAGGGGGTGATCAGTACAGGGGTGATCAGTACAGGGGTGATCAGTACAGGGGTGATCAGTACAGGGGTGATCAGTACAGGGGTGATCAGTACAGGGGTGATCAGTACAGGGTGGTGATCAGTACAGGGGTGATCAGTACAGGGGTGATCAGTACAGGGGTGATCAGTACAGGGGTGATCAGTACAGGGGGTGATCAGTACAGGGGTGATCAGTACAGGGGTGATCAGTACAGGGGTGATCAGTACAGGGGTGATCAGTACAGGGGGGTGATCAGTACAGGGGTGATCAGTACAGGGGTGATCAGTACAGGGGTGATCAGTACAGGGGTGATCAGTACAGGGGTGATCAGTACAGGGGTGATACAGGGGTGATCAGTACAGGGGTGATCAGTACAGGGGTGATCAGTACAGGGGTGATCAGTACAGGGGTGGTGATCAGTACAGGGGTGATCAGTACAGGGGTGGTGATCAGTACAGGGGTGATCAGTACAGGGGTGATCAGTACAGGGGTGATCAGTACAGGGGTGATCAGTACAGGGGTGATCAGTACAGGGGTG
>NC_141010.1:2305419-2330892 GCF_052327205.1 Somniosus microcephalus
GCGGGGGGTCACTGTGTGCGGGGGGTCACTGTGTGCGAAGTGTCACTGTGTGCAGTGGTCACTGTGTGCGGGGGGGGTCACTGTGTGCTGGGGTCACTGTGTGCGTGGGGTCACTGTGTGCGGGGGGTCACTGTATGCGGGGGGGTCACTGTGTGCGGGGGGGTCACTGTGTGCGGGGGGTCACTGTGTGTGGGGGGTCACTGTGTGTGGGGGGTCACTGTGTGCGGGGGGGGTCACTGTGTGCGGGGGGTCACTGTGTGCGGGGGGGGTCATTGTGTGCGGGGGGTTACTGTGTGCGGGGGGTCACTGTGTGCGGGGGGTCACTGTGTGCGGGGGGTCACTGTGTGCGGGGGGTCACTGTATGCGGAGGGAGTCACTGTGTGTGGGGGTCACTGTGTGCGGGGTCACTGTGTGCGGGGGGTCACTGTGTGCGGGGGGGTCACTGTGTGCGGGGGGGTCACTGTGTGCGGGGGGTCAGTGTGTGCGGGTCGTCACTGTGTCTGGGGGGTCACTGTGTGCGGGGGGGGTCACTGTGTGCGGGGGGTCACTGTGTGCGGGGGGGTCACTGTGTGCGGGGGGTCACTGTGTGCGGGGGTCACTGTGTGCGGGGTGTCACTGTGTGCGGGGGGTCACTGTGTGCGCGGGTCACTGTGTGCGGGGGTTCACTGTGTGTGGGGGGGTCACTGTGTGCGGGTGCGGTCACTGTGTGGGGGGGGTCACTGTGTGCGGGGGGTCACTGTGTCTAGGGGGTCACTGTGTGCGGGGGGGTCACTGTGTGCGGGGGTCACTGTGTGCGGGTGGGTCACTGTGTGCGGGGGGGGTCACTGTGTGCGGGGGGTCACTGTGTGCTGGGGGTCACTGTGTGCGGGGGTCACTGTGTGCGGGGGGTCACTGTGTGCGGGGGGTCACTTCTGCGGGGGTCACTGTGTGCGGGGTGTCACTGTGTGCGGGGTGTCACTGTGTGCGGGGGGTCACTGTGTGCGGGGGTCACTGTGTGCGGGAGGTCACTGTGTGCGGGGTGTCACTGTGTGCGGGGGGTCACTGTGTGCTGGGGGTCACTGTGTGGGGGGTCACTGTGTGCGGGGGGGTCACGATGTGCAGGTGGTCACTGTTTGCAGGGGTGTCACTGTGTGCGGGAGGTCACTGTGTGCCGGGGGTCACTGTGTGCGGGGGAGTCACTGTGTGCGGGGGGTCACTGTGTGCGGGGGGGTCACTGTGTGCGGAGGGTCACTGTGTGCGGGGGGTCACTGCGTGCGGGGGGTCACTGTGTGACGGGGGGTCACTGTGTGCGGGGGGTCACTGTGTGCGGGGGGTCTCTGTGTGCGTGGGGTCACTGTGTGCGGGGGGTCACTGTGTGCGGGGGAGTCACTCTGTGCGGGGGGTCACTGTGTGCGGGGGTGTCACTGTGTGCAGGGGGGTCACTGTGTGCGGGGGGTCACTGTGTGCTGGGGGTCACTGTGCGGGGGTCACTGTGTGCTGGGGTCACTGTGTGTGGGGGTCACTGTGTGCGGGGGGTCACTGTGTGCGGGGTCACTGTGTGCGGGGGTCAGTGTGTGCGGGGCGTCACTGTGTGCGGGGGGTCACTGTGTGCGGGGGGGTCACTGTGTGCGGGGGGGTCACTCTGTGCGGGGGGTCACTGTGTGCGGGGGGTTCACTGTGTGCGGGGGGGTCACTGTGTGCGGGGGGGTCACTGTGTGCTGGGGGTCACTGTCACTGTGTGCTGGGGGTCACTGTGTGCGGGGGGTCACTGTGTGCGGGGGGTCACTGTGTGCGGTGGGTCACTGTGTGCGGGGGGTCACTGTGTGCGGGGGGTCACTGTGTGCGGGGGGTCACTGTGTGCGGGGGTCACTGTGTGCGTGGGGTCACTGTGTGCGGGGGGTCACTGTGTGCGGGGGCGTCACTGTGTGCGGGGGGGTCGCTGTGTGCGGGGGGTCACTGTGTGCGAGGGGGGTTCGCTGTGTGCGGGGGGTCACTGTGTGCGGGGGTCACTGTGTGCGGAGGTCACTGTGTGCGGGGGGGTCACTGTGTGCGGGGGGTCACTCTGTGCGGGGGGGGTCACTGTGTGCCGGGGTCACTGTGTGCGGGGGGTCACTGTGTGCGGGGGATCACTGTGTGCGGGGGGTCACTGTGTGCGTGGGGTCACTGTGTGCGGGGGTCACTGTGTGGGGGTCACTGTGTGCGGGGGGTCACTGTGTGCGGGGGGTCACTGTGTGCGGGTGGTCACCGTGTGCGGGGGGTCACTGTGTGCTGGGGGTCACTGTGTGGGGGGGGGTCACTGTGTGGGGGGGGTCACTGTGTGCGGGGGGTCACTGTGTGTGGGGGTCACTGTGTGTGGGGGGTCACTGTGTGCTGAGGTCACTGTGTGTCGGGGGGTCACTGTGTGCGGGGGGGGTCACTGTGTGCGGAGGGTCACTGTGTGCGGGGTGTCACTGTGTGCGGGGGGGTCACTGTGTGCGGGGGTGTCATTGTGTGCGGGGGGGTCACTGTGTGTGGCCGGTCACTGTGTGCGAAGTGTCACTGTGTGCAGGGGTCACTGTGTGCGGAGGGTCGCTGTGTGCGGGGGGGGTCACTTTGGTCGGGGGATCACTGTGTGCGGGGGGGGTCACTGTGTGCGGGGGTCACTGTGCGCGGGGGGTCACTGTGTGCGGGGTGTCACTGTGTGCGGGGGGTCCCTGTGTGCGGGGGGGTCACTGTGTGCGGGGGGGGTCACTTTGTTCGGGGGGTTCACTGTGTGCGGAGGGTCACTGTGTGCGGGGGGTCACTGTGTGCGGGGGGTCACTGTGTGCGGGGGGTCACTGTGTGCGAAGTGTCACTGTGTGCAGGGGTCACTGTGTGCGGAGGGTCACTGTGTGCTGGGGTCACTGTGTGCGTGGGGTCACTGTGTGCGGGGGGTCACTGTATGCGGGGGGTCACTGTGTGCGGGGGGTCACTGTGTGCGGGGGGTCACTCACTGTGTGCGGGGGGTCACTGTGTGTGGGGGGTCACTGTGTGTGGGGGGTCACTGTGTGCGGGGGGGTCACTGTGTGCGGGGGGTCACTGTGTGCGGGGGGGGTCATTGTGTGCGGGGGGTTACTGTGTGCGGGGGGTCACTGTGTGCGGGGGGTCACTGTGTGCGGGGGGTCACTGTATGCGGAGGGAGTCACTGTGTGTGGGGGTCACTGTGTGCGGGGTCACTGTGTGCGGAGGGTCACTGTGTGCGGGGGGGTCACTGTGTGCGGGGGGGTCACTGTGTGCGGGGGGTCAGTGTGTGCGGGTCGTCACTGTGTCTGGGGGGTCACTGTGTGCGGGGGGGTCACTGTGTGCGGGGGGTCACTGTGTGCGGGGGGGTCACTGTGTGCGGGGGGTCACTGTGTGCGGGGGTCACTGTGTGCGGGGTGTCACTGTGTGCGGGGGGTCACTGTGTGCGGGGGTCACTGTGTGCGGGGGTTCACTGTGTGCGGGGGGTCACTGTGTCTAGGGGGTCACTGTGTGCGGGGGGGTCACTGTGTGCGGGGGTCACTGTGTGCGGGTGGGTCACTGTGTGCGGGGGGGTCACTGTGTGCGGGGGGTCACTGTGTGCTGGGGGTCACTGTGTGCGGGGGTCACTGTGTGCGGGGGGTCACTGTGTGCGGGGGGTCACTTCTGCGGGGGTCACTGTGTGCGGGGTGTCACTGTGTGCGGGGTGTCACTGTGTGCGGGGGGTCACTGTGTGCGGGGGTCACTGTGTGCGGGGGGTCACTGTGTGCGGGGTGTCACTGTGTGCGGGGGGTCACTGTGTGCTGGGGGTCACTGTGTGGGGGGTCACTGTGTGCGGGGGTGTCACGATGTGCAGGTGGTCACTGTTTGCAGGGGTGTCACTGTGTGCGGGAGGTCACTGTGTGCCGGGGGTCACTGTGTGCGGGGGAGTCACTGTGTGCGGGGGGTCACTGTGTGCGGGGGGGTCACTGTGTGCGGAGGGTCACTGTGTGCGGGGGGTCACTGCGTGCGGGGGGTCACTGTGTGACGGGGGGTCACTGTGTGCGGGGGGTCACTGTGTGCGGGGGGTCTCTGTGTGCGTGGGGTCACTGTGTGCGGGGGGTCACTGTGTGCGGGGGAGTCACTCTGTGCGGGGGGTCACTGTGTGCGGGGGTGTCACTGTGTGCGGGGGGGTCACTGTGTGCGGGGGGTCACTGTGTGCTGGGGGTCACTGTGTGTGGGGGTCACTGTGTGCGGGGGGTCACTGTGTGCGGGGTCACTGTGTGCGGGGTCACTGTGTGCGGGGGTCAGTGTGTGCGGGGCGTCACTGTGTGCGGGGGGTCACTGTGTGCGGGGGGGTCACTGTGTGTGGGGGGGTCACTCTGTGCGGGGGGTCACTGTGTGCGGGGGGGTCACTGTGTGCGGGGGGGTCACTGTGTGCGGGGGGGTCACTGTGTGCTGGGGGCCACTGTGTGCTGGGGGTCACTGTGTGCGGGGGTCACTGTGTGCGGGGGGTCACTGTGTGCGGTGGGTCACTGTGTGCGGGGGGTCACTGTGTGCGGGGGGTCACTGTGTGCGGGGGGGTCACTGTGTGCGGGGGTCACTGTGTGCGTGGGGTCACTGTGTGCGGGGGGTCACTGTGTGCGGGGGCGTCACTGTGTGCGGGGGGGTCGCTGTGTGCGGGGGGTCACTGTGTGCGAGGGGGGTTCGCTGTGTGCGGGGGGTCACTGTGTGCGGGGGGTCACTGTGTGCGGGAGGTCACTGTGTGCGGGGGGGTCACTGTGTGCGGGGGGGTCACTGTGTGCGGAGGGTCACTGTGTGCGGGGGGGTCACTTTGGTCGGGGGATCACTGTGTGCGGGGGGGTCACTGTGTGCGGGGGGTCACTGTGTGCGGGGGGTCACTGTGTGCGGGGGGGTCACTGTGTGCCGGTGGTCACTGTGTGCGGGGGGTCAATCTGTGCGGGGGGGGTCACTGTGTGCCGGGGGTCACTGTGTGCGGGGGGTCACTGTGTGCGGGGGATCACTGTGTGCGGGGGGTCACTGTGTGCGGGGGGTCACTGTGTGCGGGGGGTCACTGTGTGGGGGTCACTGTGTGCGGGGGGGTCACTGTGTGCGGGGGGTCACTGTGTGCGGGTGGTCACCGTGTGCGGGGGGTCAATGTGTGCTGGGGGTCACTGTGTGGGGTGGTTCACTGTGTGCGGGGGGTCACTGTGTGTGGGGGGTCACTTTTTGTGGGGGGTCACTGTGTGCTGGGGTCACTGTGTGTCGGGGGGTCCCTGTGTGCGAGGGGGGTCACTGTGTGCGGGGTGTCACTGTGTGCGGGGGGGTCACTGTGTGCGGGGGTGTCATTGTGTGCGGGGGGGTCACTGTGAGTGGGGGGTCACTGTGTGCGGGGGGGTCACTGTGTGCGGGGGGGTCACTGTGTGCGGAGGGTCACTGTGTGCGGGGGGTCACTGTGTGTGGGGGGTCACTGTGTGCGGGGGGGTCACTGTGTGCGGGGGGTCACTGTGTGCGGGGGGTCACTGTGTGCGGGGGAGTAACTCTGTGCGGGGGGTCACTGTGTGCGGGGGGGTCACTGTGTGCGGGGGGGTCACTGTGTGCGGGGGGTCACTGTGTGCTGGGGGTCACTGTGTGTGCGGGTCACTGTGTGCGGGGGGTCACTGTGTGCGGTGGGTCACTGTGTGCGGGGGGTCACTGTGTGCGGGGGCGTCACTGTGAGCGGGGGGGTCACTGTGTGCGGGGGTCAGTGTGTGCGGGGCGTCACTGTGTGCGGGGGGTCACTGTGTGCGGGGGGGTCACTGTGTGCGGGGGGGTCACTCTGTGCGGGAGGTCACTGTGTGCGGTTGGGGTCACTGTGTGCGGGGGTGTCACTGTGTGCGGGGGGTCACTGTGTGCTGGGGGTCACTGTGTGCGGGGGTCAGTGTGTGCGGGGGGTCACTGTGTGCGGTGGGTCACTGTGTGCGGGGGGTCACTGTGTGCGGGGGCGTCACTGTGTGCTGGGGGTCACTGTGTGCGGGGGTCAGTGTGTGCGGGGGGTCACTGTGTGCGGTGGGTCACTGTGTGCGGGGGGTCACTGTGTGCGGGGGGTCACTGTGTGCGGGGGGGTCGCTGTGTGCGGGGGGTCACTGTGTGCGAGGGGGGGTCGCTGTGTGCGAGGGGGGGTCACTGTGTGCGGGGGGTCACTGTGTGCGGGGGGTCACTGTGTGCGGGGGGGTCGCTGTGTGCGGGGGGTCACTGTGTGCGAGGGGGGGTCGCTGTGTGCGGGGGGTCACTGTGTGCGGGGGGTCACTGTGTGCGGGTGTTCACTGTGTGCGGGGGGGTCACTGTGTGCGTGGGGGGTCACTGTGTGGGGGGGGGTCACTGTGTGCGGGGGGTCACTGTGTCCAGGGGGTCATTGTGTGCGGGGGGGTCACTGTGTGCGGGGGTCACTGTGTGCGGGGGGGTCACTGTGTGCGGGGGGGTCACTGTGTGCGGGGGGTCACTGTGTGCTGGGGGTCACTGTGTGCGGGGGTCACTGTGTGCGGGGGGTCACTGTGTGCGGGGGGTCACTTCTGCGCGGGTCACTGTGTGCGGGGTGTCACTGTGTGCGGGGGGTCACTGTGTGCGGGGGGTCACTGTGTGCGGGGGTCACTGTGTGCGGGGGGTCACTGTGTGCGGGGTGTCACTGTGTGCGGGGGGTCACTGTGTGCTGGGGGTCACTGTGTGGGGGGTCACTGTGTGCGGGGGGGTCACGATGTGCAGGTGGTCACTGTTTGCAGGGGTGTCACTGTGTGCGGGAGGTCACTGTGTGCCGGGGGTCACTGTGTGCGGGGGAGTCACTGTGTGCGGGGTGTCACTGTGTGCGGGGGGGTCACTGTGTGCGGGGGGTCACTGTGTGCGGGGGGTCACTGTGTGCGGGGGGTCACTGTGTGCAGGGGGGTCACTGTGTGCGGGGGGGTCACTGTGTGCGGGGGGTCACTGTGTGCGGGGGGTCACTGTGTGCGGGGGGTCACTGTGTGCGGGGGGTCACTGTGTGCGGGGGAGGCACTCTGTGCGGGGGGTCACTGTGTGCGGGGGGGTCACTGTGTGCGGGGGCGTCACTGTGTGCGGGGGGTCACTGTGTGCTGGGGGTCACTGTGTGTGGGGGTCACTGTGTGCGGGGGGTCACTGTGTGCGGTGGGTCACTGTGTGCGGGGGGTCACTGTGTGCGGGGGCGTCACTGTGAGCGGGGGGGTCGCTGTGTGCGGGGGGTCACTGTGTGCGGGGGGTGTCACTGTGTGCGGGGTGGGTCACTGTGTGCGGGGGGTCACTGTGTGCGGGGGGTCACTGTGTGCGGGGGGTCACTCTGTGTGGGGGTTCACTGTGTGCGGGGTCACTGTGTGCGGGGTCACTGTGTGCGGGGGTCAGTGTGTGCGGGGCGTCACTGTGTGCGGGGGGTCACTGTGTGCGGGGGGGTCACTGTGTGCGGGGGGGTCACTCTGTGCGGGGGGTCACTGTGTGCGGGGGGGTCACTGTGTGCGGGGGGGTCACTGTGTGCTGGGGGTCACTGTGTGCTGGGGGTCACTGTGTGCGGGGATCACTGTGTGCGGGGGGTCACTGTGTGCGGTGGGTCACTGTGTGCGGGGGGTCACTGTGTGCGGGGGCGTCACTGTGTGCGGGGGGTCACTGTGTGCGGGGGGTCACTGTGTGCGGGGGGTCACTGTGTGTGGGGGGTCACTGTGTGTGGGGGGTCACTGTGTGCGGGATGTCACTGTGTGCGGGGGGGGTCACTGTGTGCGGAGGGGTCACTGTGTGCGGAGGGTCACTGTGTGCGGGGGGGGTCACTTTGGTCGGGGGATCACTGTGTGCGGGGGGTCACTGTGTGCGGGTGTTCACTGTGTGCGGGGGGGTCACTGTGTGCGTGGGGGGTCACTGTGTGGGGGGGGGTCACTGTGTGCGGGGGGTCACTGTGTCCAGGGGGTCATTGTGTGCGGGGGGGTCACTGTGTGCGGGGGTCACTGTGTGCGGGGGGGTCACTGTGTGCGGGGGGGTCACTGTGTGCGGGGGGTCACTGTGTGCTGGGGGTCACTGTGTGCGGGGGTCACTGTGTGCGGGGGGTCACTTCTGCGGGGGTCACTGTGTGCGGGGTGTCACTGTGTGCGGGGGGTCACTGTGTGCGGGGGGTCACTGTGTGCGGGGGTCACTGTGTGCGGGGGGTCACTGTGTGCGGGGTGTCACTGTGTGCGGGGGGTCACTGTGTGCTGGGGGTCACTGTGTGGGGGTCACTGTGTGCGGGGGGGTCACGATGTGCAGGTGGTCACTGTTTGCAGGGGTGTCACTGTGCGCGGGAGGTCTCTGTGTGCCGGGGGTCACTGTGTGCGGGGGAGTCACTGTGTGCGGGGTGTCACTGTGTGCGGGGGGGTCACTGTGTGCGGGGGGTCACTGTGTGCGGGGGGTCACTGTGTGCGGGGGGTCACTGTGTGCAGGGGGGTCACTGTGTGCGGGGGGGTCACTGTGTGCGGGGGGTCACTGTGTGCGGGGGGTCACTGTGTGCGGGGGGTCACTGTGTGCGGGGGGTCACTGTGTGCGGGGGAGGCACTCTGTGCGGGGGGTCACTGTGTGCGGGGGGGTCACTGTGTGCGGGGGCGTCACTGTGTGCGGGGGGTCACTGTGTGCTGGGGGTCACTGTGTGTGGGGGTCACTGTGTGCGGGGGGTCACTGTGTGCGGTGGGTCACTGTGTGCGGGGGGTCACTGTGTGCGGGGGCGTCACTGTGAGCGGGGGGGTCGCTGTGTGCGGGGGGTCACTGTGTGCGGGGGGTGTCACTGTGTGCGGGGTGGGTCACTGTGTGCGGGGGGTCACTGTGTGCGGGGGGTCACTCTGTGTGGGGGTTCACTGTGTGCGGGGTCACTGTGTGCGGGGTCACTGTGTGCGGGGGTCAGTGTGTGCGGGGCGTCACTGTGTGCGGGGGGTCACTGTGTGCGGGGGGGTCACTGTGTGCGGGGGGGTCACTCTGTGCGGGGGGTCACTGTGTGCGGGGGGGTCACTGTGTGCGGGGGGGTCACTGTGTGCTGGGGTCACTGTGTGCTGGGGGTCACTGTGTGCGGGGATCACTGTGTGCGGGGGGTCACTGTGTGCGGTGGGTCACTGTGTGCGGGGGGTCACTGTGTGCGGGGGCGTCACTGTGTGCGGGGGGTCACTGTGTGCGGGGGGTCACTGTGTGCGGGGGGTCACTGTGTGTGGGGGGTCACTGTGTGTGGGGGGTCACTGTGTGCGGGATGTCACTGTGTGCGGGGGGGTCACTGTGTGCGGGGGGGTCACTGTGTGCGGAGGGTCACTGTGTGCGGGGGGGTCACTTTGGTCGGGGGATCACTGTGTGCGGGGGGGTCACTGTGTGCGTGGGGTCACTGTGTGCGGGGGGTCACAGTGTGCGGGGGGTCACTGTGTGCGGGGGGGTCACTGTGTGCGGGGGGGTTCACTGTGTGGGGGGGGGTCACTGTGTGCGGGGGGTCACTGTGTCCGGGGGGTCACTGTGTGCGGGGGCTCACTGTGTGCGTGGGGTCACTGTGTGCGGGGGGGTCACTGTGTGCGGGGGTGTCACTGTGTGCGGGGGGTCACTGTGTGCTGGGGGTCACTGTGTGCGGGGGTCACTGTGTGCGGGGGGTCACTGTGTGCGGGGGGTCACTGTGTGCGGGGGGTCACTGTGTGCGGGGGTCACTGTGTGCGGGGTGTCACTGTGTGCGGGGGGTCACTGTGTGCGGGGGGTCACTGTGTGCGGGGGTCACTGTGTGCGGGGGGTCACTGTGTGCGGGGTGTCACTGTGTGCGGGGGGTCACTGTGTGCTGGGGGTCACGGTGTGGGGGATCACTGTGTGCGGGGGGGTCACGGTGTGCAGGTGGTCACTGTTTGCAGGGGTGTCACTGTGTGCGGGGGGTCACTGTGTGCCGGGGGTCACTGTGTGCGGGGGAGTCACTGTGTGCGGGGGGTCACTGTGTGCGGGGGGTCACTGTGTGCGGGGGGTCACTGTGTGCGGGGGGGTCACTGTGTGCCGGTGGTCACTGTGTGCGGGGGGGTCACTGTGTGCGGGGGGTCACTGTGTGCCGGGGGTCACTGTGTGCGGGGGGTCACTGTGTGCGGGGGATCACTGTGTGCGGGGGGTCACTGTGTGCGGGGGGTCACTGTGTGGGGGTCACTGTGTGCGGGGGGGTCACTGTGTGCGGGGGGTCACTGTGCGGGTGGTCACCGTGTGCGGGGGGTCACTGTGTGCTGGGGGTCACTGTGTGGGGGGGGTCACTGTGTGCGGGGGGTCACAGTGTGTGGGGGGTCACTGTGTGTGGGGGGTCACTGTGTGCTGGGGTCATTGTGTGTCGGGGGGTCACTGTGTGCGGGGGGGGTCACTGTGTGCGGGGGGTCACTGTGTGCGGGGTGTCACTGTGTGCGGGGGGGTCACTGTGTGCGGGGGTGTCATTGTGTGCGGGGGTTCACTGTGTGTGGGAGGTCACTGTGTGCGGGGGGGTCACTGTGTGCGGGGGGGTCACTGTGTGCGGAGGGTCACTGTGTGCGGGGGGGGTCACTTTGGTCGGGGGATCACTGTGTGCGGGGGGGTCACTGTGTGCGTGGGGTCACTGTGTGCGGGGGGTCATTGTGTGCGGGGGGTCACTGTGTGCGGGGGGGTCACTGTGTGCCGGTGGTCACTGTGTGCGGGGGGTCAATCTGTGCGGGGGGGGTCACTGTGTGCCGGGGGTCACTGTGTGTGGGGGGTCACTGTGTGCGGGGGATCACTGTGTGCGGGGGGTCACTGTGTGCGGGGGGTCACTTTGTGGGGGTCACTGTGTGCGGGGGGGTCACTGTGTGCGGGGGGTCACTGTGTGCGGGTGGTCACCGTGTGCGGGGGGTCACTGTGTGCTGGGGGTCACTGTGTGGGGGGGGTCACTGTGTGCGGGGGGTCACTGTGTGTGGGGGGTCACTTTTTGTGGGGGGTCACTGTGTGCTGGGGTCACTGTGTGTCGGGGGGTCCCTGTGTGCGGGGGGGGTCACTGTGTGCGGGGTGTCACTGTGTGCGGGGGGGTCACTGTGTGCGGGGGTGTCATTGTGTGCGGGGGGGTCACTGTGAGTGGGGGGTCACTGTGTGCGGGGGGGTCACTGTGTGCGGGGGGGTCACTGCGTGCGGAGGGTCACTGTGTGCGGGGGGTCACTGTGTGTGGGGGGTCACTGTGTGCGGGGGGGTCACTGTGTGCGGGGGGTCACTGTGTGCGGGGGGTCACTGTGTGCGGGGGGTCACTGTGTGCGGGGGAGTAACTCTGTGCGGGGGGTCACTGTGTGCGGGGGGGTCACTGTGTGCGGGGGGGTCACTGTGTGCGGGGGGTCACTGTGTGCTGGGGGTCACTGTGTGTGCGGGTCACTGTGTGCGGGGGGTCACTGTGTGCGGTGGGTCACTGTGTGCGGGGGGTCACTGTGTGCGGGGGCGTCACTGTGAGCGGGGGGGTCACTGTGTGCGGGGGTCAGTGTGTGCGGGGCGTCACTGTGTGCGGGGGGTCACTGTGTGCGGGGGGGTCACTGTGTGCGGGGGGGTCACTCTGTGCGGGGGGTCACTGTGCGCGGGGGGGTCACTGTGTGCGGGGGGTCACTGTGTGCGGGGGGTCACTGTGTGCTGGGGGTCACTGTGTGCGGGGGTCACTGTGTGCGGGGGGTCACTGTGTGCGGTGGGTCACTGTGTGCGGGGGGTCACTGTGTGCGGGGGCGTCACTGTGTGCGGGGGGGTCGCTGTGTGTGGGGGGTCACTGTGTGCGAGGGGGGGTCGCTGTGTGCGGGGGGTCACTGTGTGCGGGGGGTCACTGTGTGCGGGGGTTCACTGTGTGCGGGGGGGTCACTGTGTGCGTGGGGGGTCACTGTGTGGGGGGGGGTCACTGTGTGCGGGGGGTCACTGTGTCCGGGGGGTCAATGTGTGCGGGGGCTCACTGTGTGCGGGGGGTCACTGTGTGCGGGGGGGTCACTGTGTGCGGGGGGGTCACTGTGTGCGGGGGGTCACTGTGTGCTGGGGGTCACTGTGTGCGGGGGTCACTGTGTGGCAGCCAGACAGAGTGAATACACATGCTGAAGATGGGCTGCTGAATTTTTAGTGTTTTTAGTGTTTAAAGTGGGGAAAAAAAAGGTTCATTTCAAGTTTAAAAAGGTTTTAAAGTTAAATTTAGTTCTAGTTAAGTTAGTTTAGTTTGTTTAGTTAAGTTTAAGTTTAGTTTAGTCTAGATTAAGTAAGGAAGGAAAAGACCACCAAAGAGACCACCAAAGGAAAAAAAAACAGAGGAAATTAGAAAAAAAAAGCCAAAGAAAAAAAAAAAGAAATAAGGGAAAAAAAATATATACAAACCAAAGAACAGCGGCCGCACGGGGCCACAGCAGCAGCAGAAGCGAGGTGACTCGGCCGCATCGGGAACCGAGGCGCGAAGGCCGCACGGAGACGCAGCGGCAGCCGGAGCGAGGAGACTCGGGGAGGCCGCTTCGGGAAACGAGGCGAATCGGGGAGGCCGCACGGAGACGCAGCGGCAGCCGGAACGAGGTGACTCGGGGAGCCCGAGCGGCGAACGAGACACGGCCCGATCGGCGGCCGCAGTCCAGCACCCGAGCGACGACCGCAGTCCAGCACCCGGGCGACGGCCGCAGTCCAGCACCCGAGCGACGACCGCAGTCCAGCACCCGAACGGCGAACGAGGCACAGCCCGAGCGGCGTCTGGGATAGAAAGCCCGGGAAAGGCCCGAGGAGCCAGGCCCAGAGACCTCTGAGGCGAAGGGGAGCAACCAGAAGGCTTCCAGAAGCAAACCAAGACTGTGAGTACAGGGCCCAGGGAGGGAGACTGAAGCCAGGGAAAGGCCCGAGGAGCCAGGCCGAGACAGAGGCACAGAGACCTCTGAGGGGGAGGGGAACAGCCCGAAGGCACCGGGAAACAGCGGCTCACAGACCCAGGCCTGAGAAGGGTGAACCCAGAAGCCGAGGCCCAGGGACCACGGGGTCGGAGAGGGGGACCGGGAAAGTTCGCGAACAGGGAGAGGGAAACACCAAACCCGGGGCCCCAGAAAAGCTTATTCTAAGATCAACAATACTTTACCAAAAATGAGCGAATCAGAAGATCCACAACAGCCCCGCTTCCAGATTCCCCCCAACACCGCAAAAAAAGCTATAAAAGCGATCAAGCATGAGCAGATGAGAGAAAAACCAGAAACACTTTTTGCTGACTGTTACAACAATGGGACAAAAAGTAACCTCATTTTCTACTCAGATCAGCCAGTGGCTTGGATCA
Organism: Somniosus microcephalus; assembly: GCF_052327205.1. Lineage (NCBI taxonomy): Eukaryota > Metazoa > Chordata > Chondrichthyes > Squaliformes > Somniosidae > Somniosus > Somniosus microcephalus. The sequence continues at coordinate 2,318,606 of NC_141010.1, forward strand.
CAGCAATAAAATCACACTATACCAATGTTAAGCTAGAAAATACCGCAAATGGGTCCATAATGAAAATTAACACACCAGGAGACAGTTCAACTACGACGGTCAACGCGTACAATACCGGAACAATATTAGTGCAAGGCAACCTCGACAAATTTGCAACAGCCTTCAGGACACTGAAAAAATTAACTAAAGGGGGAAGGAACAGCCCCAGAGTGGCCCGCACTCCCCCCAACATTGACAACTTACCAGGAGAAAATCTGCCTGGTCAGGAGGTGAACGAGCCACACAGTTCAAACCAGACACCAACCCCGGGGAACCACAGCCACACGATACAACTGACAAACCCCAGCATAACTACCAGGGAGGAAGCCACATATAGTCCCCCTACCATTCCCAGCTCACCAAGAGAAGAGCAGCATAGCCAGGAAGTGAGTGAGCCCTCCAGGGCCGACCAGCCTAGCCAGGAAGTGAGTGAGCCTTCCAGGGCCGACCAGGCACATACCCCGGGATCACACAGCCAGATACAACCAAAAGATAAATTTAATCAATTAGAGATAGAGGTGGTTAAACTTAGAGAGGACTTCCTCAAAATGAATGACTATCAAAATCAGGAGAGGGAGAGACACAAGAGAGAGCTGAAGCTACTTGAGAACCAGGTGAATCTACTTAGGAATCAGGTGAAAGAGCTGCAGGAAAAAGAAGAGAGCCATAGAGGAGAGATAACACCATTAGACCAGCAACCAGAGGCTAGAGATAAGACAAGACAGAGCCGGACGGAACGGCTGCACTCCCACACGGAACAAAAGCAACAGACACACAATACAAGGGGTGCCACACAGACCGACCAGCATACTGATTCGCAATCTTCCCCCACCACCGTGGAACCACAAGCGGGCCGCTCACAAGAGGTACGCACACACCAGACACCCCAGCCCAGCACACACACTATGAGTCCAAGCGAAAGCCACCAGACAGTAAACACAAACAAGGCTGACGTCGTAATACTCATAGACTCAAATGGGAAATTTCTATGGGAGAAAAAGCTATTCCCTAGAAGTAAAGTAGAAAAGATCTGGTGCCCAACAACAAACAGAGCCATGGGATGGCTGACCAAAGCCAGATTAGGCTCCCCCCAACACATAATAATACACACGGGCACAAATGACCTAAAGACCCAACAGAAAGAAGTAGCAACATCGCTCAGAGCAATGATTAGGAAAGCAAGCAGTACATTTCCAAACACTAGAATCACTGTTTCCACAATATTGCCGAGAACAGACTTCAACAACAACACAATTCATGAGATAAATGCCAGCATAGCAAGAGACTGCGAATCAAACCACAACGTACACCTGGCCCAACACCCCACCCTTGATGAGGAATGTCTTTACGACCACGTCCACATCCAAAGGCAAAGAATATCGATCTTTGCTAAAGCCCTGAAGGACGTCGCTTTTAACCGGGTCCATACCCAGACTCCAAGAGGACCCCCCCCCGACCACCAGAGATCAGCGGGGTACATATCAGGAACACTACAAGGACCACCAACACACCAACCGAGACCAGAGAGGATCCCCATGAAAAACAACAATATCAGACCTGCACCACTCCTGTCCCACAGGGGAATAGGACTGCTCCCAGCCAGACAGAGGGAGAGATGCACAGGACGTACGCAATACCTCAGACAGAAACAATCCATTAAGAGACAATAAGCAGATGTGCAGCAGCATCTACTTCCGCCTTATGGATCAAGGACTAATTAATAGAAAGAACTGTAACCAAATTGTATTAACTTTTGTAGACAACTGATGTGATCTTTTTTTTCCCACACTTAGACACGACAAACACGTACCACTCTTTAACCTATCATAGTAAAAGATCAAACTTAACATGAAATCCTTATATATTTCGACCTGGAATATCCAAGGTCTACGCTCTTCACTGCGAGAAGTGAAAAGTAGGACCCCAGAGTTCATAGATGAAACTAAAGACCTAGATATTATCATTTTACAGGAAACTTGGTATAAAGGAAAAGGACACACTGGCTGTCCCCAAGGGTACACTGAGCTGGTGGTCCCCTCCAATAAATTACCAAGTGTAACCCAAGGCAGAGACTCCGGAGGCATACTGATCTGGTTTAAAACAGAACTTAAGAATTACATCAAATTTATAAAAAAGGGCGAAAACCATATGTGGCTCAAACTTGAGAGGGAGATTATCTCAAACACCCAAGATGTTTACATTTGCGCACTTTATATCCCTCCAATCGATTCCCCGTACTTTAAAGAGGACACCTTCTCCAACATGGAGGGGGAAATTATCCAATACCAGGCCCAGGGGAACGTGTTGATCTGTGGGGACCTCAATTCAAGAACGGGCGAAGAACCAGACTTCACCAATAATCAGGGAAACAATTACGTTTTCGGGAATAACCACTTTGACATCCCTTCCCTTCCATACAGGCATAACTGCGACAAGCAGTCAAATACCAACGGAAAACAGCTACTACAGCTCTGTCGAAACCTGGGTCTGTACATTGTCAATGGTAGGTTCATAGGAGACCTCCTAGGAAGATCGACCTATTGCTCACCTCTTGGCTGCAGCACAGTAGACTATATGATTACAGACTTAGACCCATCCTCTTTCAGAGCATTCACAGTCAAACCACAAACAACACTGTCAGATCACAGTCAAATTACTATGTTCCTCAAAAAGACAGAAACAAACAACATAGAAACACAACCCAGTAAACTGTACAACACCAAAAAATCGTACAGATGGGCCAAAAACGACACGGAAAAATACCAGAAAACAATTAGCAATGCATCAACTCAAGCTCTCTTAGACACCTTTCTGGATAACATATACACTCACAATAAAGAAGGCGTAAACCGGGCAGTTAGTAAACTAAACAATATTTTTGATAATTTGGCAACAAATGCAAACTTGAAAGCTCGCAAGAACAAACCCAAAACAAAAAACTATGAAAAATGGTTTGACCGAGATTGCCATAACATGAGGAAAAAACTTAGAAAAATATCAAACCAAAAACACAGACATCCAGAAAACGAGGAACTACGCCTTACTTATTGTCAGACACTAACACAATACAGAAACACACTCAGAACCAAAAAAGAGCAATATATTAAGAATACACTCAGCTCCATGGAGGAATCCATAGATTCCAATTGTTTCTGGGAAAACTTGAAAACACTACACAAAAAACAACACGACGATTTGGCCATTCAAAATGGGGACACATGGGTAAACCACTTTGAAAAATTATACCAGAAAAACACACTAAGACCAGAGCAACACCAAATATGCAAAAAACTGGAAAAGCTAGAAATGGCCATAAAAGATAACCAAAACCCGCTGGACGCCATAATAACAGAAAAAGAACTTCTTGAAAAACTCAAGGACCTGCGACCAGGAAAAGCCTGCGGGACAGACGGCATACTAAACGAGATGATTAAACACACAGACAACAAAATGAAACTGGCTATCCTAAAACTCTTCAACTTGGTTCTGAGTGTCGGTTATTTCCCTGATATCTGGAACAAAGGACTCATAACGCCCATATACAAAAGTGGGGACAAAATCGACCCAAACAACTATCGAGGCATCTGTGTAAACAGTAACCTGGGGAAGGTATTCTGTAGCATCATAAACAAAAGACTTATAAACTTCCTTGAGGAGCACAATGTCTTGAGTAAAAGCCAAATTGGATTCCTGCCAAACTATAGAACATCCGATCATATCTTCACCCTACAGACCCTAATTGACAAACACGTTCACCATAACAAAAGCAAAATCTACGCATGCTTTGTAGATTTCCAGAAGGCTTTCGACTCCATCTGGCATGACGGTTTATTCCTGAAACTTATCGGAAGTGGGGTAGGAGGGAAAACATATGATGTAATTAAATCAATGTATACAAACAACAAATGTGCAGTTAAAATTGGAGACAAACAAACAAAATACTTCCCACAGGGGCGGGGGGTGACGCAGGGCTCGCCAATCTCACCGACACTCTTTAATATTTACATAAATGGATTGGCAAAACTACTTGAACAATCTACAGCACCCGGCCTCACCCTATATGAATCCAAGGTTAAATTCCTCCTCTATGCAGACGACCTGGTTCTGCTGTCACCTACTAAAGAGGGGCTACAGCAAAACCTGGACCTGCTGGAGTCGTACTGCCAGACTTGGGCCCTGACAATAAATCCCCAAAAAACCAAAGTCCTTGTGTTCCAGCAAAGATCCAAACATCAGGGACCCAAAATAAATTTCACAGTAGGAACAACCAAAATTGAACAAACCACTAACTACACATACTTGGGCTTAAAAATCAGTTCTACGGGAAACTTCAAACTGGCTGTGAATGAACTGAAAGAGAAAGCAAGAAGGGCTTTCTATGCCATCAAAAAATCAATCCAAATAGAAATTCCAATTAGCATTTGGCTCAAAATTTTCAAATCAGTAATTGAACCAATTGCACTCTATGGCAGTGAGGTATGGGGACCGCTAACTCAACAAGAATTTGCAAAATGGGACAAACACCCAATTGAGATCCTACATGCAGAATTCTGTAAAAGTATCCTCCGGACTCAAAGGAAAACAGTAAACAATGCATGCAGGGCGGAACTAGGCCAATATCCATTAATAATCACTATCCAAAAAAGAGCCACCAAATTTTGGAATCACCTACAAATGAGCAATCCCCAATGCTATCACTACGACGCCCTGAAATGCCAAGAGCTGACCATAAAGAAGAATACCCTCAGTCAACTAGTCCTGGGACTCAGTGAAGTAACTACCAACAATACTAACAATAACCAGCCCCAGGACAGTGACAGGGTAACACAAAGAATTCGACCCAACACAATCGTCGCTAAGCAAAAGGAAAAATATCTGACATATTGGGCAGAAACAACAAAAACCCAAAGCAAACTCAATTGCTACTTGGCCCTAAACAGACAATACAACATAGCTGATTACCTGACCATGGTAAAGGATAACAAACTGAGAAGAACCTTGACAAGGTACAGACTTAGCGAACATAGCCTAGCGATCGAAAAAGGCAGACACAGGCAGACCAGGCTGCCAAGAGAGGACAGGATATGCTCGCACTGCAGTCAGGGAGTGGTGGAGACAGAGATGCACTTCCTCACAGCTTGTGGAAAATATCAGGGCATCAGGGAGAATTTCTACCAAAAATTCTCACAAATATGCCCGGATTTCAGAAATCTGAATGACAACCAAAAACTCCCATTCCTACTGGGAGAGGAGAGAAGCTGTATAACACTGGCGGCACGCTATGTTACAGCTTGCCATGAACAGAGAGCCAACCAGTAAACTAAGAAAAGAATATATATAAACAATGCGAATGTATATTTATACACTCAGGGATATACCTGTTTATACACTGTATGAATAGAACTGCGTTTATGTGGTAAACCATAAATGTATTTTGATGCTTTGGCAACATAAGATGTAACTTATCATGCCAATAAAGCGATTTGAATTGTGAATTGTGAATTGTGTGCGGGGGGTCACTGTGTGCGGGGGGTCACTGTGTGCGGGGGGTCACTGTGTGCGGGGGGTCACTGTGTGCGGGGGTCACTGTGTGCGGGGTGTCACTGTGTGCGGGGGGTCACTCTGTGCGGGGGGTCACTGTGTGCGGGGGTCACTGTGTGCGGGGGGTCACTGTGTGCGGGGTGTCACTGTGTGCGGGGGGTCACTGTGTGCTGGGGGTCACTGTGTGGGGGGCCACTGTGTGCGGGGGGGTCACGGTGTGCAGGTGGTCACTGTTTGCAGGGGTGTCACTGTGTGCGGGGGGTCACTGTGTGCCGGGGGTCACTGTGTGCGGGGAATCACTGTGTGCGGGGGGTCACTGTGTGCGGGGGGTCACTGTGTGCGGGGGGTCACTGTGTGCGGGGGGGTCACTGTGTGCCGGTGGTCACTGTGTGCGGGGGGTCACTCTGTGCGGGGGTGGTCACTGTGTGCCGTGGGTCACTGTGTGCGGGGGGTCACTGTGTGCGGGGGATCACTGTGTGCGGGGGGTCACTGTGTGCATGGGGTCACTGTGTGCGGGGGGTCACTGTGTGGGGGTCACTGTGAGCGGGGGGGTCACTGTGTGCGGGGGGTCACTGTGTGCGGGTGGTCACCGTGTGCGGGGGGTCACTGTGTGCTGGGGGTCACTGTGTGGGGGGGGTCACTGTGTGCGGGGTGTCACTGTGTGTGGGGGGTCACTGTGTGTGGGGGGTCACTGTGTGCTGGGGTCACTGTGTGTCGGGGGGTCACTGTGTGCGGGGGGGGTCACTGTGTGCGGGGGTCACTGTGTGCGGGGTGTCACTGTGTGCGGGGGGGTCACTGTGTGCGGGGGTGTCATTGTGTGCGGGGGGGTCACTGTGTGTGGCCGGTCACTGTGTGCGGGGGGGTCACTGTGTGCGGGGGGGTCACTGTGTGCGGAGGGTCGCTGTGTGCGGGGGGGGTCACTTTGGTCGGGGGATCACTGTGTGCGGGGGGGTCACTGTGTGCGGGGGGGCCACTGTGTGCGGGGGGTCACTGTGCGCGGGGGGTCACTGTGTGCGGGGTGTCACTGTGTGCGGGGGGTCCCTGTGTGCGGGGGGGTCACTGTGTGCGGGGGGGGTCACTTTGTTCGGGGGGTTCACTGTGTGCGGAGGGTCACTGTGTGCGGGGGGTCACTGTGTGCGGGGGGTCACTGTGTGCGAAGTGTCACTGTGTGCAGGGGTCACTGTGTGCGGGGGGGTCACTGTGTGCTGGGGGTCACTGTGTGCGTGGGGTCACTGTGTGCGGGGGGTCACTGTATGCGGGGGGTCACTGTGTGCGGGGGGTCACTGTGTGCGGGGGGTCACTGTGTGCAGGGGGTCACTGTGTGTGGAGGGTCACTGTGTGTGGGGGGTCACTGTGTGCGGGGGGGTCACTGTGTGCGGGGGGTCACTGTGTGCGGGGGGGGTCATTGTGTGCGGGGGGTTACTGTGTGCGGGGGGTCACTGTGTGCGGGGGGTCACTGTATGCGGAGGGAGTCACTGTGTGTGGGGGTCACTGTGTGCAGGGGGGTCACTGTGTGCGGGGGGTCACTGTGTGCGGGGGGGTCACTGTGTGCGGGGGGGTCACTGTTTGCGGGGGGTCAGTGTGTGCGGGGTGTCACTGTGTGCGGGGGGTCACTGTGTGCGGGGGTCACTGTGTGCGGGGGTTCACTGTGTGCGGGGGGTTCACTGTGTGCGGGGGGGGTCACTGTTTTGTGGGGGGTCACTGTGTGCGGGGGGTCACTGTGTCTCGGGGGTCACTGTGAGCGGGGGGGTCACTGTGTGCGGGGGTCACTATGTGCGGGGTGGTCACTGTGTGCGGGGGGGTCACTGTGTGCTGGGGGTCACTGTGTGCTGGGGGTCACTGTGTGCGGGGGTCACTGTGTGCGGGGGGTCACTGTGTGCGGTGGGTCACTTGTGCGGGGGTCACTGTGTGCGGGGTGTCACTGTGTGCGGGGGGTCACTGTGTGCGGGGGGTCACTGTGTGCGGGGGGTCACTGTGTGCGGGGTGTCACTGTGTGCGGGGGGTCACTGTGTGCTGGGGGTCACTGTGTGGGGGGTCACTGTGTGCGGGGGGGTCACGATGTGCAGGTGGTCACTGTTTGCAGGGGTGTCACTGTGTGCGGGAGGTCACTGTGTGCCGGGGGTCACTGTGTGCGGGGGAGTCACTGTGTGCGAGGGGTCACTGTGTGCGTGGGGGTCACTGTGTGCGGGGGGTCACTGTGTGCTGGGGGTCACTGTATGCGGGGGTCACTGTGTGCGGGGGGTCACTGTGTGCGGGGGGTCACTTGTGCGGGGGTCACTGTGTGCGGGGTGTCACTGTGTGCGGGGGGTCACTGTGTGCGGGGGGTCACTGTGTGCGGGGGTCACTGTGTGCGGGGGGTCACTGTGTGCGGGGTGTCACTGTGTGCGGGGGGTCACTGTGTGCTGGGGGTCACTGTGTGGGGGGTCACTGTGTGCGGGGGGGTCACGATGTGCAGATGGTCACTGTTTGCAGGGGTGTCACTGTGTGCGGGAGGTCACTGTGTGCCGGGGGTCACTGTGTGCGGGGGAGTCACTGTGTGCGGGGGGTCACTGTGTGCGGGGGGTCACTGTGTGCGGGGGGTCACTGTGTGCGGGGGGACACTGTGTTCGGGGGGGTCACTGTGTGCCGGTGGTCACTGTGTGCGGGGGGTCAATCTGTGCGGGGGGGGTCACTGTGTGCCGGGGGTCACTGTGTGCGGGGGGTCACTGTGTGTGGGGGATCACTGTGTGCGGGGGGTCACTGTATGCGGGGGGTCACTGTGTGCGGGGGGTCACTGTGTGGGGGTCACTGTGTGCGGGGGGGTCACTGTGTGCGGGGGGTCACTGTGTGCGGGTGGTCACCGTGTGCGGGGGGTCACTGGGTGCTGGGGGTCACTGTGTGGAGGGGGTCACTGTGTGCGGGGGGTCACTCTGTGTGGGGGGTCACTTTGTGTGGGGGGTCACTGTGTGCTGGGGTCACTGTGTGTCGGGGGGTCACTGTGTGCGGGGGGGGTCACTGTGTGCGGGTGGTCACTGTGTGCGGGGTGTCACTGTGTGCGGGGGGGTCACTGTGTGCGGGGGTGTCATTGTGTGCGGGGGGGTCACTGTGTGTGGGGGGTCACTGTGTGCGGGGGGTGTCACTGTGTGCGGGGGGGTCACTGTGTGCGGAGGGTCACTGTGTGCGGGGGGGTCAGTTTGGTCGGGTGTCACTGTGTGCGGGGGGGTCACTGTGTGCAGGGGGGCCACTGTGTGCGGGGGGTCACTGTGTGCGGGGGTCACTGTGTGCGGGGCGTCACTGTGTGCGGGTGGTCCCTGTGTTCGGGGGGTTCACTGTGTGCGGGGGGGTCACTGTGTGCGGGGGGGTCACTCTGTGCGGGAGGTCACTGTGTGCGGGGGGGTCACTGTGTGCGGGGGTGTCACTGTGTGCGGGGGGTCACTGTGTGCTGGGGGTCACTGTATGCGGGGGTCAGTGTGTGCGGGGGGTCACTGTGTGCGGTGGGTCACTGTGTGCGGGGGGTCACTGTGTGCGGGGGCGTCACTGTGTGCGGGGGGGTCGCTGTGTGCGGGGGGTCACTGTGTGCGAGGGGGGGTCGCTGTGTGCGGGGGGTCACTGTGTGCGGGGGGTCACTGTGTGCGGGTGTTCACTGTGTGCGGGAGGGTCACTGTGTGCGTGGGGGGTCACTGTGTGGGGGGGGGTCACTGTGTGCGGGGGGTCACTGTGTCCAGGGGGTCATTGTGTGCGGGGGGGTCACTGTGTGCGGGGGTCACTGTGTGCGGGGGGGTCACTGTGTGCGGGGGGGTCACTGTGTGCGGGGGGTCACTGTGTGCTGGGGGTCACTGTGTGCGGGGGTCACTGTGTGCGGGGGGTCACTGTGTGCGGGGGGTCACTTCTGCGGGTGTCACTGTGTGCGGGGGGTCACTGTGTGCGGGGGGTCACTGTGTGCGGGGGTCACTGTGTGCGGGGGGTCACTGTGTGCGGGGTGTCACTGTGTGCGGGGGGTCACTGTGTGCTGGGGGTCACTGTGTGGGGGGTCACTGTGTGCGGGGGGGTCACGATGTGCAGGTGGTCACTGTTTGCAGGGGTGTCACTGTGTGCGGGAGGTCACTGTGTGCCGGGGGTCACTGTGTGCGGGGGAGTCACTGTGTGCGGGGTGTCACTGTGTGCGGGGGGGTCACTGTGTGCGGGGGGTCACTGTGTGCGGGGGGTCACTGTGTGCGGGGGGTCACTGTGTGCGGGGGGTCACTGTGTGCGGGGGGTCACTGTGTGCAGGGGGGTCACTGTGTGCGGGGGGGTCACTGTGTGCGGGGGGTCACTGTGTGCGGGGGGTCACTGTGTGCGGGGGGTCACTGTGTGCGGGGGGTCACTGTGTGCGGGGGAGGCACTCTGTGCGGGGGGTCACTGTGTGCGGGGGGGTCACTGTGTGCGGGGGCGTCACTGTGTGCGGGGGGTCAATGTGTGCTGGGGGTCACTGTGTGTGGGGGTCACTGTGTGCGGGGGGTCACTGTGTGCGGTGGGTCACTGTGTGCGGGGGGTCACTGTGTGCGGGGGCGTCACTGTGAGCGGGGGGGTCGCTGTGTGCGGGGGGTCACTGTGTGCGGGGGGTGTCACTGTGTGCGGGGTGGGTCACTGTGTGCGGGGGGTCACTGTGTGCGGGGGGTCACTCTGTGTGGGGGTTCACTGTGTGCGGGGTCACTGTGTGCGGGGTCACTGTGTGCGGGGGTCAATGTGTGCGGGGCGTCACTGTGTGCGGGGGGTCACTGTGTGCGGGGGGGTCACTGTGTGCGGGGGGGTCACTCTGTGCGGGGGGTCACTGTGTGCGGGGGGGTCACTGTGTGCGGGGGGGTCACTGTGTGCTGGGGGTCACTGTGTGCTGGGGGTCACTGTGTGCGGGGATCACTGTGTGCGGGGGGTCACTGTGTGCGGTGGGTCACTGTGTGCGGGGGGTCACTGTGTGCGGGGGCGTCACTGTGTGCGGGGGGTCACTGTGTGCGGGGGGTCACTGTGTGTGGGGGGTCACTGTGTGTGGGGGGTCACTGTGTGTGGGGGGTCACTGTGTGCGGGAGGTCACTGTGTGCGGGGGGGTCACTGTGTGCGGGGGGGTCACTGTGTGCGGAGGGTCACTGTGTGCGGGGGGGGTCACTTTGGTCGGGGGATCACTGTGTGCGGGGGGGTCACTGTGTGCGTGGGGTCACTGTGTGCGGGGGGTCACTGTGTGCGGGGGGTCACTGTGTGCGGGGGGGTCACTGTGTGCGGGGGGGGTCACTGTGTGGGGGGGGGGGTCACTGTGTGCGGGGGGTCACTGTGTCCGGGGGGTCACTGTGTGCGGGGGCTCACTGTGTGCGTGGGGTCACTGTGTGCGGGGGGGTCACTGTGTGCGGGGGTGTCACTGTGTGCGGGGGGTCACTGTGTGCTGGGGGTCACTGTGTGCGGGGGTCACTGTGTGCGGGGGGTCACTGTGTGCGGGGGGTCACTGTGTGCGGGGGGTCACTGTGTGCGGGGGTCACTGTGTGCGGGGTGTCACTGTGTGCGGGGGGTCACTGTGTGCGGGGGGTCACTGTGTGCGGGGGTCACTGTGTGCGGGGGGTCACTGTGTGCGGGGTGTCACTGTGTGCGGGGGGTCACTGTGTGCTGGGGGTCACGGTGTGGGGGGTCACTGTGTGCGGGGGGGTCACGGTGTGCAGGTGGTCACTGTTTGCAGGGGTGTCACTGTGTGCGGGGGGTCATTGTGTGCCGGGGGTCACTGTGTGCGGGGGAGTCACTGTGTGCGGGGGGTCACTGTGTGCGGAGGGTCACTGTGTGCGGGGGGTCACTGTGTGCGGGGGGGTCACTGTGTGCCGGTGGTCACTGTGTGCGGGGGGGTCACTGTGTGCGGGGGGTCACTGTGTGCGGGGGGTCACTGTGTGCGGGGGATCACTGTGTGCGGGGGGTCACTGTGTGCGGGGGGTCACTGTGTGCGGGAGGTCACTGTGTGCCGGGGGGTCACTGTGTGCGGGGGAGTCACTGTGTGCGAGGGGTCACTGTGTGCGTGGGGGTCACTGTGTGCGGGGGGTCACTGTGTGCTGGGGGTCACTGTGTGCGGGGGTCACTGTGTGCGGGGGGTCACTGTGTGCGGGGGGTCACTTGTGCGGGGGTCACTGTGTGCGGGGTGTCACTGTGTGCGGGGGGTCACTGTGTGCGGGGGTTCACTGTGTGCGGGGGTCACTGTGTGCGGGGGGTCACTGTGTGCGGGGTGTCACTGTGTGCGGGGGGTCACTGTGTGCTGGGGGTCACTGTGTGGGGGGTCACTGTGTGCGGGGGGGTCACGATGTGCAGATGGTCACTGTTTGCAGGGGTGTCACTGTGTGCGGGAGGTCACTGTGTGCCGGGGGTCACTGTGTGCGGGGGAGTCACTGTGTGCGGGGGGTCACTGTGTGCGGGGGGTCACTGTGTGCGGGGGGTCACTGTGTGCGGGGGGACACTGTGTTCGGGGGGGGTCACTGTGTGCCGGTGGTCACTGTGTGCGGGGGGTCAATCTGTGCGGGGGGGGGTCACTGTGTGCCGGGGGTCACTGTGTGCGGGGGGTCACTGTGTGCGGGGGATCACTGTGTGCGGGGGGTCACTGTATGCGGGGGTCACTGTGTGCGGGGGGTCACTGTGTGGGGGTCACTGTGTGCGGGGGGGTCACTGTGTGCGGGGGGGTCACTGTGTGCGGGTGGTCACCGTGTGCGGGGGGTCACTGGGTGCTGGGG